>NC_051217.1:39134857-39172357 GCF_015220715.1 Pygocentrus nattereri | reverse complement strand
AGGCCATGATGCACTCCCAGCCAGTCTGGGCTGGAGATCAAAAGCACACACTGGGAAAAAATCATTACAATAGAATAAATTACATGAGCTGAAATGTTATTTTTTTAGGAGACTTACAACAAACAGCAAACATATGGTACCACCTTCTATGAATACCATGTACATAGGAATCTATGAACACATAACACGTTAAAATGCGCTCAAAAAGCATTATAAATCTGGCTATAAATATTGGGGTCGCTCTCCATTTGGAGTGGGAATTCAGGTGGATACATTTTTTAAAAATCTATTTCTTTCATCCCAAGATGAAATAACCTTAATTTGTCCATTAATAGACTATATTGCCAAAAGTATTTGCTCGTCAGCCTTCACATGCATATGAACTTGAGTGAGATCCCATTCTTAATCCATAGGGTTTAATATGATGTCGGCCCACGCTCTGCAGCTATAACAGCTTCAACTCTTCTGGGAAGGCTTTCTACAAGGGTTAGGAGTGTGTTTCTGGGAATTTTTGACCATTCTTCCAGAAGTGCATTTGTGAGGTCAGACACTGATGTTGGATGAGAAGGCCTGGCTCACAGTCACCGCACTAATTCATCCCAGAGGTGTTCTATCAGGTTGAGGTCAGGACTCTGTGCAGGCCAATCAAGTTCTTCCACACCAAACTTGCTCATCCATGTCTTTATGGACCTTGCTTAGTGCACTGGTGCACAGTCATGTTGGAACAGGAACAGTTTGGGCCGTCCCCAAATCACTTCAATCACTTCAATCACCCCAATCACTTCAACTTTGTTATAATATCATTGACAGTTGACGGTGGAATATTTAGTAGTGAGGAAATTTCACGACTGGACTTGTTGCACAAGTGGTAACCTCTAACGGTACCACGCTGGAATTCACTGAGCTCCTGAGAGCGACCCATTCTTTCACTAATGTTTGTAGAAGCAGTCTGCAGGCCTAGGTGCTTGGTTTTATACATCTATGGCCATGGAAGTAATGGGAACATCTGTATTCAATGATTTGGATGAGTGAGTGAATACTTTTGGCAATATAGTGTATCTCCTGTTATCATATAAAAAATTATCATATAAAAAGAAGAGCTTAATTACAAGCATATGTTACAGTCACTGGTGTAGCATCACACTCCAGTGACATTCCGGATTAAAACTGATTTTGTAAACTGGCTGACTCATTGGTGGTCAGGTGACCTACAACTGTTTAAATCAGTAATACAAATTAGAATATGTCATTATTTTTGACCAAATAGTAATTACCCAGCCATTCAAGTACATAACACTGGTGACAAGTAGAAGTTTTGTGCTGCCTGATAAACAAAATTATTAATATATTTATGAAATATAGTGATCATGTGTGGACCTGACTTTTCATGCTGTGAGATGCTTGTGTGATGAGCCTCGACCGAATGCCGATAAAGATATCCCGACCGTTTTTAAAAAGATAAAATGTGACATAAGAACACTGACAACACCAGTGATCAAAATCTCTTTGACAAATTAATTTTTTAACTTAAAATGCATATGATACATGATATAAAAAGTAATGAATCTATTTTATACTCATTCCTAAGTTTAGCCTCTTAAAAAATATTGTTTCATATTAAAAATGGATTCTTAAATGGTGAAAATCAGTTTTGTGATGAGCTGTTTTACAGATGCAGAGCGACTATGAAACAGGATATAAAAAGAAAAATCTGAGAAATCTGGGAAAAGTATTATTTAATCTTAGGTCTACTACGTAAATGTATATACTGACTTTTGAAACTATGCCTAATATTTTAAGCATCTTTTAAACCCTACAATTTTTGTGACATGGTTTCTCACTCCAAATGGAGAATGACCAATTTATAACAAGGCATCACACTTAACAGCCATGATTGCTGTGATATGCCATGGTTTCTTAGTAATGTTTTTCTTGAACGCTGCTGGATAACATTTACATAACCATAATATAAACATATCATTTTTTCAGTAATTTGAGAGCCTCAGCTATGTGTGTTCGTGGCTGATTGTCACAATAATACCACTTACAGTTGGCTATGGCAGCTCTAGCAGTGCAAATATTGCTTTTGCGTATTGCATTAATTGACCTGTGGTAAATGTGGCACCCTATGACTGTGTCACATTTAAAGTCACTGAGTTCTTCAGTGCGACCCATATTATTATATAATTATAATTTCTTATAAGTTGCCTTTGTGAGTTCTAAGTGACAAAAGAGGTCATAATGCACTATGCAATCTTTAATATTGACAACAAAATGTAATATTAACAAAATTTATAATGCATTATATTAACAAGTGATGACAAGTGTCATCATGTCAGGAAATCAGAGAGAAGTGTCACTGTAGAGGGAGCCAATCAGAGTGTACCTGTTAAACTGTCCTCCTCCCTCTTTTCCGGATGCCTCTTGCTGCCCGTCCTCATCTGTGTCAACACTCTGACATTTCAGTCTCGATTTGGAGTGCCTCTGTGGAAGAGCACACATGCATAAAGCTTGTTCAGTAAGTCAGCAAAGAACATTCAATGTACAACAATTTATGTGCTAAAAGGAATTCAGAGAATGAAAAGCTTTCAGAAATATTCCATGTATTTAAAGCCTGTGTGTGCAAGCCTGTGCGAATTGGGCTATTTTGAAGTTGCAGTCATGGGAGAAAATGAAAAAGAAAGGTTTCGTTGGCCTGAAGATTTTTGTTGGACCTGGCAACCTTGGCTAAAATGCTAACAACTTTTTTAGCTCTGTATAAATCTATTCACTAAGGCCTCGCCACGCCCAATAGCATCATTAACACAGCCATTTCTTGAACAGTTGGTTTCATTTTCACATATATCTTTCTCAAAAAACTTTAGAAACGTGGGGGCAAAAGGCTACTATATGTAATATTTTTTGCAACCCAGACAATCAGCTGTCATATTCTTTTGTCTAAAATTGATGTAGAATTGTTTGATTGTTTGATTGAGTCTATACTGGCTCAATATGCTTGGACCCCAACAATTGGCACTTGTGATATAATTTGCAGACAACTGCTTAGTTTTCATAGCAGTTTTGACACTCCACAGTAATCAATAACATTATATATATATTTTGTGTATATATATTATGTATATACTTTGTGAATGTGGTGAGGTATTAGTTTGTAGCTGCTGTGATTAGTGCTGTAGCTCATTAGCATTTTGTTTTCATGCTTCTTGAGCTGGTTCAAGTTATAGGGCTGTCAAAAATGGAAGATTTAACTGTGCTGAATGTGATCTGTGGCAAGGTAGTGAACCTTTTGTTATTGTATATCTGGTGTAACATGTCATCACTTCATAAACGTGGTACATATTTTGATAGGGACTCATTTTATACAGTTAAATAAAACGTATGAATGCTAAGGTATAACATATACATCATGACAATATGTTCATGTTTAAACATAAGGAGTGAGAGGTTGTATACAGAGATATAATTAAATAATTATGGGTATTTATTTGGCCTGTGAATGGGAACTGTGGCCAAGTTATGGCCCAACCCAAAAAAAAACAAAGAAATAAACTTCAGACACAAAATATGTTGTGATTAATCAAATACATGTACAATATTTTAGTAAAACTATGCTGGCAAAATTGTGTAAATGTAACCTACAATCACCAGGACACGTGTCTGGTGAACAACAGCTGAAGGCCAACCACACACTTTGAAATTGATGAGAGAAAAAAGGAACAATGAGGAAATCTCATTCATGCTCACAGCTACATAGTTTTGCGAGGTCAAAAATATCATACACTCTCAGAAAAAAAGGTACGAAACTGTCTCTGGGGCAGTGCCCCTCTTTTCACTGGGGTGGTCTCCTCAAGGGAACATCTCAGTACCTTTAGTCAGCGAACATAATTGTACCATAATCCATTGAAATTTTCTAAGCTGTACTGACTCCACACACCCCATCTCGTCTCCAGGCTTTTTATTTTAATGTTCTGTTTTACAACATTCGGTTATGGAGAAGAACAAATATATGCTTTTCATCTGGAAGAATTTCTTTAACACATGGTACCTTTATTTTCAACACTGTAAAAAGTCTAACCTAAATGATCACAGCTCTTATAATATGGCATTATATGTTATATTATAAAGTGGACTTAAAAGAGGCAGATCAGCACAGTCATCACACAGTCAGTGTCCTCTCCATGGGGATATTCACTAAGTACTATCTCTGCAAACTGCTATCAACTGATTGCAGAGAACAATGCAATGTTGATTAATTCACACATCATGCTAAGCTGTGACCTCCTGCTATACACTTAACTCAGACAATTGTGTGTAATAGGTTGGAGACTGCAGTCCCTTTAATGTGAAGCAGAGCAACCCACTGTAATACAGGTGCCTGATAGCCATCTAACAAAAAATCAATGCAATCTACAGGGACCACATGTTAGACACTTTGAAGGAACCACACACACATACATAGGGGCCTTCCTTATTGCTCAAATCAAACCTATTGATTTTCTTATAAAAGTGGTGAAAAGAACCAAAGAATGACAGATCAAATAAAACAACTTAAAAGAAGATAAATGGTCTAGGTGCTTGGCCCCCTGTGATTGCTGCTGATGTTTAAAGCAATCATTCTCTGTGTTTATAATCCATGATTGATCTGGGGCAGTAATAACAGTGATTATCAGACAACAGGCCAACAGCGGTCATCCAACAGGCCATTAATACATACATTGTTACTCAGAATTAGATACACACTAAACCACTACTCTACAGCAGTAAACAGACTCTGCATAATAATTAAGCAATTGCTTTTCATCCCAAATCAAATGTAAACAATTCCCCTCATCTCCAAATGTAGTTGAGCATGTGTGGTGTCTGAAGTTTACATCTTTCGTTTTTTCACTGCCAGGTTGCCAACTCAAACTTTACTCAAACTCTTTCACTGTGCAAAGAAATCTCAAGCCAAGAAAGCTGTGGAACAAACAAGCAATTACAAATGAGTCTTTACTTCTCTCAAACTGTAATTTAATCACTGTACTTCTCTACAAAACACTATGTACCGACTAGAAAGTGAAAGGGGAAATTCATTTTAGTACTTTATTTAGAAAGAGACATTCACACTAAACACTGCTAATTGGAAACCTATAGAGTAGTGATTAAAACAGTTCAAAAACAGGTGCCTCATATCCTATTTTAACACTAAACTGCTCATAACACATGGATACTACATATTCTTATGCTGTTTCTACACCCAGGCCATTTGCTAGTACCTGCACCAGAGTTGGTGGTTTTGTGGCATTGTGTCTTTTTATTTGATTCAGTTGATTTCACTCTGCAACAACCAAAGTGCACCAAATTATGCATGTGGGAGTTCCTGTTTATTGGCCAGGAATAGGTGGGGTTACAAGTGCAATGTTACTTTCATGCTTGCTTCTATTCAGCGAACAAACCAGCCTTTTTAACTGTCACTAGCCTACCACACAATCTAGATCCATCCCCCACAAATATCATTTATATGAAGATCAATTCTACCAAATAAGTTCCAACAGTTAAAAAAAATAATATTAATTAATTAATTTATTTAAATTTATGTATTCAAAAAATCCCGGCTGGCAGAAGAAAACCTTGTATCTCTACTTTTGTCATTTTTCCATTTTTGACATTTGAAAATGCATGTTGTTCTTTACATTGTGTGTATTTCATGATGAACAGACCAAAAGAAACAGCCCAAAATTACTTAGAAAAATGTCTGGTTCTACTGACTTACATTAAAAATAAAGTTTTTTCCTTCTCCTGTGAAGTTATTTTACAGTAATAGTGAAGGAGGCTGCCTCTGTAGATGAACTGATGAACTCCCACTACAGCTAACTGGTACACCATTAGATGCTGATGCTGATTCGTACATCTTTTACTCCTCCTGGACGATGTGCTGACATTCTGTCCACGTGGTGGACAGTAAAGCAGAAAATGTAATTTTTTTTTCTGTACTTCAATAGTTTTTCGTGTATCTGTACTTTACTGTTTTTCCATTTTGGGGCTGACTTTTTACTTTCACTCCACTACATTTTGTGAAATCTGTCATTCCTCTTGGTTTCTGTGTGTATTAAATCGTAACATGTGAAAAAGCAAGAACACCAATCAGGGCACAGCGGTCATTTTGTTTTGAGCTTGTTTTGACCTGTTGGTCATACCGACCCAGTGCAGCACACGGTTCAACATCAGTGCAGCAGCGTAAACTTTTGGGAGAATCTAGTGAACATAAATGATGAACTAACCTAACTTTGTGTAAATAGAGCACAATATAGAAATATGGCCACATATGCAGTCGTGACTGACGCGTCCTTTTCCTGAATGTACACAAACACCATTTCATTTTATAGTAAAGTAGTTTTGGCTAGTTTATGTTTATGAACAGAGCCCTACAGATGCAATATAGTGAAGGAAACTCATTTGTTTATAATAAATATAAGCTTGTAACTAAGTTGCATTCATCTTTTAGTACTTTTACTTTTGATACTTAAGTACATTTGAAGGCAAATTCTTTTGTATTCTTACTCCTGTGGAGGTCTAAAGGGAGGAACTTCTACTTTTATTGGAGTAATGTTTTACCTTGCTTATCTGTACTTTAACTCAAGTACATGATTTGTGCACTTCGTCCACCACTGACTCTAAGGCACTTGTGTTTCATAGAAGCAAATCTGATACATGCTTCATGCTTCCTCACAAATACGAACAGTCACTCATAAAATCACCTTTGTACAGAACTGTTATCCTGTATAGTTCCTCTGCTTTCCCATAATAAAGCATAACAAATACTTGAATACTGATTTCAGTATTCAAATTCCGGCACCTTGAACTGTTACCTGAATTGAATTGAACATTGTGCTTATTACTTTACTGTTAAGGCAGCGTGGTTCTTGGCTAATTGGCAGGGAATCTGCATGCAGAGGGGAGTTGGCAGGTTCTGATCAGCATGACTGCCACTTCATTAGCAGCCGTTCCACACTTATCAATAGCGATTACTCTCATGGTCCCTCAGCTGCTCTCTCAGTCCTAAGGGCAGGCTCTGCTGAGCAGCCAGAGAGGTTAATCTCAACTTCCGCCACAAGACCACCCTCACTCACACTGTCACGCAGTACCAGAAGGAGGGAGAGAGAAGCTGAGAACAGGAGTTAATATGATTACAAAATAGGAAAAAAGGGAATCAATGGCAAGAAGAAATGATACAAAGCAGGAGGGAAGGGTTTATTTGAATTACTATGTACTTTGGCCCACAGGTGTAGTCTGCATTCTAAGCTTGATAATGTTATTATGTGACTGTAAATGTTAGTATTTACCCATTTTTCATGCTCACCTCATCATAGCCTATATCACATGATGCGTGTGATGGGTAAATTCATAATGTGGAGATAATTCTATTCTCATAAAAATTGTGAATATAAATAATGAATATAAGAATTATTAAATTGTTAGCTGTGTGTGTGTGTATGTCACCTTAGCAACCACCTGGGATAACATAGCAATGGCCTCAAGCCAACTTAAAGTTTGTTCAAGTTGCATAGTTTCCAGTTTTGTTCTTTTTGAATTTACACATTTATAAGTGAAATTCAACATCAGCTTTTTTTAAATACATAACTTTGCAATAATTTACTGACCACTGAATTGCATTACTTTCCAGTTGTTATGTAAAAAAACGGGATTTTCAATATTGCTTTTTAGTGTGAATGTCCAGCAGAATACAACTACGTCACAGTTCTCTTGTGGTGCAGGTGACTGTAAGATCACAGGATAAATTACTGTAATTTTACAGTATTTTTTTTCTATTTGGCTATCACCACTGTATTTCAGACTGACAGATAAAATCAAAGTTACACTGGTGTTATAATCAGCTGAGGTAGCACAAACATGTTTCACCTTGCGTGGTACCTAGTGATGATGTTTCGTCTCACCTTCTGTTTGAGGTTGCTGATGAAGGATCGACTCTGAGACTTCTTTAAGCCCCCCTCTTTGGAATTCTGGGAATGGACACAAACACAAAAAAATAGAGCTGACATTATTAAGGTATACAAAAACAGCCAAGACAAGTTCTCTAAAAGCAAATCAGATGCTCAACTGTAGTGGTGCATTAATCTGTGCCTATATAAGGACTTTAGTTTTAGCCACTTGGAATACAGTTTGTGTTGCTAACACAGGACATGTGTCTAATTAGGGGACCAAAGCACTGCAGACTCTAACATTCATTTAACACACATCATTCTACTCACTATTTAATTAGCAAGACCTCCATGCATTGAATTCTGATGGAAATGCTAATCTCTGCAGAGCCGTGGCTTAAAAGAAACAAACCTGACACCCCTGTCATTAAAAACAGAACCAAACTGAAGAGCATGACCACAGGAGATTTTTACTAACCAACTGTTCGCATTTTAAAATTTGTTTCGAACCACCTTCATACTAACACACCTAAAAAGTGGTTCTTCATAGGTTCCTTAGTAAAGGCAATGGTTTTATATATACAAACATGTACAACTCAAAGAACTGTGGGGAGGTTTGAATGGTTCTTTGCATAGTTAATTGGCTTCTCTCTACAATACAGCAACTGTTACATTAGGTTCTTTACAGAAAATTGCTCTATATGCAAAAAGGGTTCCACTATTGTTATAAGTTAATAAATGATTTTGTACTATGTTGGCTCCTTGTTTGTAAGAGTGAAAATGAAAAGAAGTTGCCCATATCTATGCTAATTTATCTTTGTGAGAGGACTGGCACTAGAGTCATATGCAACAGTTTGGACCTGATTAAATGATGTTATGTTGATTTTCTAAGTAAAAATAAGTGCACGTCCTCCAAAGAGAACACATTTATGCACATATAAGCAGAATTCCTGTTTGTTCATTGAATGTGTGCATATATATATATATATATATATATATATATATATATATACACACACACACACACACACACACACACACACACACACACACACACACACACACATATATATATATATATATATATATATATATATATACATACATACATACATACATACACAGTGAGTCAAAAGTCCTAGGACATGTCAAATAGCTGTGCATTACAGCCAACATTCCCAGTTGTTGTTGCCACTTTCTGTGTTGATAACTTTTGAACCACAAAAGATATTGCAAATCTCAATCGATTGCATCAATCGATTTCTGAGACAATTCCGGTCTTCTTTGTTATGCTACATGACCACCTTCCCATTGGAAAAACTTGCCCTTGATCCGATATGGCAGCTTTCAAGATGGCGGCCGTGTTCCAGACATAGCCTAAAAAATAGGCCCCTCACCCATTTACTTGCTGGGGTATTCAGATATGTCATTTTCCCTTTCGTGTCCTGTGACTTTTGACTCACCCTGTATATAAAACATAGGCTGTGCAAAAGTTATTGAACATTTATTCTGTATGTTTTATTATTTCCAATAGGTTAAACTGAAACAACTAAATGTTGTAGAAAAATGGAAAATTGAGTGTATTTCTATATTTTTACTCAGGACATCAATTTAACTGGAGTTGTTCAAATGTTCGCAGGTTTGATTATATTTAGATGTAGTTACTTTTTCCTTTCACTCCATATGTCCACTTTAAATTGAGTAACTACCCATAAAAAAGCACTTATACTTTCAACCCAGTAGAATTTCTCTGTACTTATTCCACTTCTGCTATAAATGAAGTGTGAATGTAGTGCTTCTCATTTGTTTTACAAATAAAGGTACAGAAGAACTACTATCTGACTGATCTATTTATGTGTGCTGTCCATATAAAATATGATTCCATTAGACACAATTTATTAAGTAAGCGGGGTTTTCCTGCCTGGTGTGAAAATTCATAGAATAAACGTCTACTCTGATAATTAATCAGGGCAGATTAGGGATTTAATGAGTGGACTCTGAGTGGAGGGCCGCAAGTCCACGTGCTGCTCTGACCAACTTATTCTGTTTGACTATGTAAAAGACATTTTTATAACATATGATTTACACCAATCCGGCATAACATTATGACCACCTCCTTGTTTCTACACTCATTGTGCATTTTATCAGCTCCACTTACTGTATAGCTGCACTTTGTAGTTCTACAGTTACAGACTGTAGTCCATCTGTTTCTCTGATACTTTGTTAGCCCCCTTTTACCCTGTTCTTCAGTGGTCAGGACCCCCATGGACCCTCACAGAGCAGGTGCTGTTTGGGTGGTGGATCATTCTCAGCACTGCAGTAACACTGATGTGGTGGTTGTGTGTTAGTGTGTGTTGCGCTGGACTGAGTGGATCAGATACAGCAGTGCTGCTAGAATTATTAAACACCTCAGTGTCACTGCTGGACTGAGAATAGTCCACCAACCAAAAATATCCCTTGACCAAAAGTGTCCCTTGACCACTGATGAAGGACTAGAGGATGACCAACACAAACTGTGCAGCAGCAGATGAGCTGTCGTCTCTGACTTTACATCTACAAGGTGGACTGACAAAGGAGGAATGTCTAATAGAGTGGACAGTGAGTAGACACAGTGTTTAAAAACTCCAGCAGCACTACTGTGTCTAATCCACTCGTACCAGCACAACACACACTAACACATTACCACCACATCAGAGTTACTGCAGTGCTGAGAATGATCCACCACCCAAATAGTACCTGCTCTGTGAGGATCCATGGGGTCCTGACCACTGAGGAACAGGGTAAAAGGGGGCTAACAAAGTATCAGAGATAGTAACAGATGGACTACAGTCTGTAACTGTAGAACTACAAAGTGCAGCTATAGAGTAAGTGGAGCTGATAAAATGGACAATGAGTGTGGAAACAAGGAGATGGTCATAATGTTATGCCTGATCGGTGTATATAGATGGTATTTATTAAGTAAAAGGTTTTTCAACTGAGTGGAGATATAATTCAGTATGAATAAAGTGTGCTAGTCAATTTTAATGCACTATAGCTATTAGTGAGGAACAATCAGTAGTGGAGAAATATTCCGTTCTAGAGAAACCTGCCAGATATAATCACAGCAGAGTCATCACTTTTCACAGTGGTGGTGACAGAGACCAGACGTCCACCTCGAAAAACTACCTTACCAAAAGTTATTACACAAAATGGTTTTGAATATGCTGCCTGATGCCTGAGATACTGTTTTAAGAAGATTCTAAAATCAAGCACAGTGTTGGTCAAGTTCAGGCCACAAGGACCTGCTGTTATTAGCTGATGGATCAGCTGATCAGCTGCTATGCATACAATGGCTAAATTAATCGGGGTGCTTATTTAAGCTGCTTTAGCCACTTTGCAACCTGCCTCCAACCCGTCTCCTCCCTGCTGTATCTGACTTGTTTAATGTTATGTTTGTTGTCATTGATTCCTGCTTTCTTCCCTACCCTAGAGGGGGTCTTTCTGCTGCCCAGAACAGAGCCAAATAACGTGCGGCAAAAGGAAATAAATTATACTACTAAAAGCACATGTTGAAATTCTTTTGGCATAAACATATCAGAGGTTTAATGACATCACAATAATGTTGAACACCAGCCGCTAGACATCATTGTCATATAAAAGTACAGTAACTAAAGTGTCCAATCTACTCAGCCTCATCATGTAAGCACTTCGGGGGGGGGATATCAGCTTTTAAAGCCAAGGCATTAATATTATATATAAATAATTTCAATATATAAAAAATTTCATTTCTTGTGAATATAACATTTGTATTTTTTTCATGCATTTGTCCTGCAAGCTCAACTGTAACTAGCTTTTCCTTCTTATGGAACCTACCAAACCTGCCAGCTGATGATTAAATAATTTTTTTTACTGCCTATATGTATTTCAAATAAATAAATGAGATGAATTGGCCTGTTAGACCTACTTGTCATGTCTTCTCATCATCTTTTATGTGTAAAAATCATTCATATTGATACGAATATGAAGTTAAGACTGCTGGGGGACATCTCATAAAAATAATAACTAAATAGACAACGTACATACAGACTTTCCACCAGGGACCTCCTGCTGACACTGCGGCAAATGTTTACATGCATGATGTCATTTCCACAGAACAATCTTGCTGGCAAAACATTTTACAGGCTGTGCATGAGTGTGTTTGAGAGGCTATGTGTGTTGTAGGGTTATTAGCGTGCAGTGGGGCACAAAAGTCCATGGGCTGCAGAAACCCCTCCATGATGTCAGGAATAAATTCAGATGAGCAGACTGTTCCCAGCAGGAACGCCAAGGGAGGGAACAACAGAGCCGAAAGGAGGAACCAAAATAATCACTCTGTACTCACAGCGCAGAAAGAGAGGCACTGAAAAATGTAACACGTTGAGTTTATTTGACTCAAACATGCAGATCAGTGCCACATTATACTGCAATAACTGTGCTGAGATATATTTTATATCTGGATCAAGAAAATTCTATGCATTGGAGAGAGAAAGAGAGAGATGGAGAGAGATGGAGAGAGAGAGAGAGAGATAGAGATAGAGAGAGAGAATGAGAGCAAGAGAAAGAATGATAGAGCGAATAAGAAAGAGAGAAAAAGACAAAAAGAGAGAGAATAAGGGAAAGAGAGAGAATGAGAGAGAAAAATAGGAAAAAGAATGAGAGAGAAGGAGAGAAAAGAATAAGAGCGAGAGAATGACAGAGAGAATAAGAAAGAGAGAAAAAGACAAAAAAGAGAGAGAAAGAGAGAATGAGAGAGAGAGGAAGAGTGAGACAGAGAGAGAGAGAGAAAGAGAGAGACAGAGAGAGAGAGAGAGAGAGAGAAAGAAAGAGAGAGAGAGAGAGAGAGAGAGACAGAGAGAGAGAGAGAGAGAAAGAGAGAGAGAGATAGAGAGAGGGAGAGAGAGAGAGAGAGAAAGAGAGAGAGAGAGAAAGAGAGAGAGAGAGAGAGAGAGAGAGAGAGAAAGAGAGAGAGAGAGAGAGAGACAGAGAGAGAGAGAGAGAAAGAGAGAGAGAGAAAGAAAGAGAGAGAGAGAGAGAGAGAGAGACAGAGAGAGAGAGAGAGAGAGAGAGAGAGAGAGAGAGAGAGAGAGAATCAAAGGAAATAAACAAATTTTTAAAAATCAGCAAATTAAACAAAGAGGCTGCTGGTGTTCTTAGGACAATGGACTGACCACCCCAGAGTCCAGACCTCAACATCACTGAATCTGTTTGGGTTACTTGGATAGCGAGAAGCAAAACATGCAACCAACTTCTAAGACTGAACTTTGGAGGTTCTTTAGAAAAGATTTCTTTAAAAAACAGAAATCAAGCCTCCTGAAAAGAACGGAAGCTGTAATAAAGACAAAGCGTAGAAGCATTTGATATAAAACCAAAAGAAAAGGAAATTGCGCAGTAAAATAACGTGAGATTTCGGTGTGTTCCCTGTAGAGGACGTGTTTACTTTTTAAAAAGAAAACATCTACAAAACATTTGATTGGTGATGTTCAAATGTTTGAATATGACTGTACATGTGAGTGCACACACACACACAGCCAGATGCCCAGGTAAATAAAAACAGTTATCTGTGTTTCGCAGGACAGACACACGCACACATTAAGACCATGAAGAGACGCAGGTTAGATAACACAGGAAGAGAAACATCCTCAGCGCGTTCCAGATGCCTCATTAAAATGGATGTTTTGGGAGAGCCAGCTCTAATAATAGGAAAGAGAGAGAGGAGAGAGAGGAGGCAGAAGCAAAATATGAAATATGAAAAAGTGGTGCTGCTGCTGTCGTTCTGGGCAACGCAGCATGTGCGTGTGCAGCGTGTGATGCTCTGCAGGAGCCCCACGTGTGGTCCAGACGCCATCGTACCTCAGAGGGTCCTCACAGGTTTCAGACGTGCCTACACACTACTTAGAAATGTCCAATAGTATAAAACTGATTTTGCTGTAGATGAAGGTATTACATCATCTAGAAATTATTTTAAAGTAATGCTGCTACTCTACAACTTTAAGGGTTTCATATGCATGAATTTTGGGGGGGATGGGGAGTTATAACCACTCCAATAATTCTAAATTGTCCATGTAACCCCCAAATAATTTAGATAATAATTAGGATACCATATATATGTCACTATTACTAATACTGATACGATAAATATTAAACAATAATGACAATATTTTGTTACCAAAAAGTCCTATAGTGGGGAAATGGAGCTTGAAAGTTCTCCAGATTCACTGTAGTTCCTCTGTCAATCATGTCATATTAAGCTAGAGTGGGGTGGTCAATCCCGATCCTGGAGATCTACCACCCTGGAGAGTTCAGTTCCAACACACCTGGCTCTAATGTTCAGATTCTCCTGAAGTCCTTCATCACCAGGATCAGCTGTGTTAGTCTAAGGCTGGAGCTAAACTTTGCTGGGTAGATCTCCAGTACCAAAATTGGGCACCCTTGAGCTAAAGAGTTGTTAAGAGTCATGGTACCTTTTAATGTAATTAGAATCAATCGGAAGTACATCGAGGGCGACCCTTTACGATGTAGCCGAGCAAATTACAAGGGATTGAAAAAGTTGAAATCAAATTTACCAACTGAAACAAAAGAAAATCATCACAATAAAAAGATTTATATAAAAAAACAACTCGAATAGAAAACAGGTATAAAATATCAACAAAATATCAAATAAAAACATTAAAATTAAGTAAGAGAAGTTAGGTAGTAAGCAATAAAGCAACCAAAATTTCAGAAAAATCTAATTCACTAAAATTTATTTAGAATAATTTTTGATAGGCTCCTGAATAAAAGAGTGTTTGGTTTAGGAGCTACATCACACCAGATTATGTACACAGTACTTATCACTGAGTCTGAGACTAGCATAGCAAACATTACATTAACATTATCTGTGCTTTTGGTCCAGGTGTTTAGCGCTAACAGCTCAAATGACAGTTGCTTTATATCCGGCTCACAATCTGTAATATATTTTGTTGTTGTCCCGTTCACAGTGCAATCAGAAGTGCTAATGGTAAGATTGGTTTGGTTTGAGGGCACAGAAAGTCCTGGCCTGATGTTTGTCTAACTGTCTAAGTTACTCAACTTTTTTATTGTAGTTTACTCATGTAACATTGCTCCTACGGTCCACTCATTACAAGCTACTGATATTAGCTTTCAGGCATTAAACCATTTGTGAGTAAGGGTGATGTCAGGTCTGCATTTCTGTTCATATATCAATCTGTGTTCTCATAAGCATTGAAAAGGGAAGGCGTATAGTGAAAGTGGCTATTGTACATGCAGGGAAGGGCTACTTAGAAGTTGTAATTTGTAAGTTTTTGTCATTAACTGTGCTCTTTATGCTCGTTTAACTTCTTTACTGCAGTGTTCAGATACATGGAGAGTTCCAAGCCTTTTATTCATAAACATGATATTTAGATAAAATAAAGACTAATAAGCTTTTATATTGTTCTGAGCCATAAAATGTACAAAAAATGTCATTTTATTAATTTACATATATATATGTGTATCTCCAAAATCTTAATAACAGCAACTGAGATTTCTTTTTTATGACTGCAATCGCCCCTACCGCATCGGCCACACACACACACACACACACACACACACACACACACACACACACACACACACACACACACACAGTTCCTGTTCTTGTTCAATCTCTCCAGTGTTGAACCCAGAGTTACACTCTTGGTCCCAAAAGATGAAAATGTAATATTAGGTAGTGGACATGTGTGCGTGCTACCTTGCGCAGGTTTTTGTGCAGGCCCTCATGCGTAGCTCGGAGCAGCGCTCGGATTGAGAAGCTGTCCGTATCTTCTTTATCACCAATCTGAGACTCCTTTAGTAGAGAGTCCAGCTTCTTCCTGATGTGCGACTCAACCAGGTGCTGTGTGGGCCCATTAGACTGAACAGAGAGGGAAGAAAAAGAGGCGAGATATTACAAACCATTGCAGTCCTGGTCTCAGAACCTAATGTAAGCCCTGGAGCTTGACGGGGATGCTAGCCTCTTCCTTAAATCTAACATTTAAAAAACGCCCCACAAATTTTTAACTTAGTTTGTGGACAAGTTAGCAAGCTTGCTAGCTGCGATGCAAGCTGGTTGGCTACCAGCAGCTGCACACTGCATACTTTCACTGTTGATGGTAGGCAAGTTAATTGCTATGTTAGCACCCTGGCTAACTGTGGCTGCACACAAGTCATCCCACCACCACCAACCACGCCAGTTCTCTCTGTTATTTTCCTTCTGTGCAGTATTCAGTCATAAGTGTACCATTTTATTTGTGTCTTCAACGTTTATGGCTATCGAAATTGCTACATGGCTAACTCGGACCATCATAGAGACATCTAGTGTGACTGTGTCTGTAATTTTTTTTCTTAACACCATAACCTCGCCCTGACCTTAACTCTGGTCCCAATCCTAACCTTAATCCTCATTGTAATGATAAGAAACACCTTTACGTTTTACCAGATATTTTAACATGTTCATCATCTGTACAAATATAGGGGGACTTATATATGGATGGCTACCATGCCAGTTTCACACTGACAAATTCAAATATAACATTTATTAGCTATATCCATAATATTTGAAAACACTGGTGAAATTCCACCCCAGCCCAGGCCTATATGTGCTTACTATTTGTCACTTTATAGCCTTGAAACAGACACTCTTGCTACCCTGAGTCTCTAAAGCTGCTCTCTAAGGTAAAAACATCACTGTTTAATGACCTCCCATTGAGTTAAATTTACTCCTCACAGAGTGGAATCAGTATCTGCTCCACAGGACTTCATTCACCATGGCTGTTGTTTCTGTGTGACTAATTTAGGTAGACACAACATAACAGGGTTTTTTTTTTAAGGAATGAAAACAGATGTGATAAAAAGTATTAGACCAAACGCTGCCTTTGCCCTTGTAGTGGCAAACAAGAACATATCCACCCTTTAGTTGGCTGCAAATGAGTGCTGCGAGAAATTCAACTGAAATGCAAAGCCAATATTTATGTAATGAATGTTTTGGTCACATCAGTCCAGTCTAAATACCCCAAATTCAATACACTAGTCCGATCATGCTCTGTCCTGTCTAAATCACCCAAATCTGATGCACCAGTCCCATTATGCTCCATTTAATCTAAATCCTGCAGATTTGACCCACCATTTACACTAGTACCATCATGTCCAGACCCCTCAAATTCGATGCACCATTGTCATCCCATCGAAATCTTCCAAAATCCAACACACCATTCGGATCATGATCTGTTCTGTCCAAAAACCAAATTTGATGCACCAGTCCCATCCTGCACCTTCTCATCCAAATCCCCCAAATTTGATGCACCACCCCTATGCTGGACCATCTTGTCCAGCATGCTCTATCCTGTCCATGCTGGACCATCGTGTCCAAATCCCCTGAATTTGATGCACCGTTGCCATCATGCACCATCCCGTTCAAATCCCCTAAATTTGATGTACCAGTCCCATCATGCACTGTCAGCTCCAAATCCTCCAACTTCAACACACTATTGCCATCATGCTCTGTCTTGTCCAAATCCTCCAAATTTCCAGTTCCATAAGTCAGATCATGCACCATCCTGTCTAAATCCCCCAAAATTTATCACAGCAAACCCCTCAGTCCCATCTGCACCATCCACTTATAAAAGAGTTGAATTTTATTAGAATCGTTTAGTCTATCAGAAGCAGAAACACTGCGTAGACACAATGTATGAACTCATTTCAATGACTTCATTGAAAAGAACTGCTTCAATATCTATTTCACACACATTCAAGCAGGCGTGAAATTAGACGTCTCCCAAGCTCTAACCGGCTCTCATAAAAAGCCTTCCCTGAGTGGATCGTTAAACGCTAATCACCGACAAAATGCAACATGGGTGTTGCGTCAGACAGAATGAGACGAGACTTAAATTGCAATTAGCACAATCAACCCATATCAAAGTGACGACGACTCAATGTGAAAAACAAGGGTTTAAATCTGTCTCAGATGACATCCTATGCCAGAAACAGTTGAGGCCTGTCTGTTTAACTCCTGAAAATCTCAGGTTTATTACATCTTTATTATTCAGTAACATGAGCTATCAGTTAAAGCAGCAAATGGAATGGTGCTTTAAATTTGGGAGATTTGGATGGGGCAGTGCAGCGCGTCAAATCAAAGTCCTGTTTACCAGATGGGGAGAGTAATTCTTGCATGGCTTTTAGGAGTCCAATTTTCTCTATAGGATTATCACACTTTTAAAGTAAGTAAAATGGTTGAGTGCACTGTTTGTGTCTGTCAGTGTGGACCCTGTAATTTATATATATATATATATATATATATATATATAAATAACCAGTAGTATATATACATATAACATTATGACCTATTACTGCAGTGCTGAGAATGATCCACCATCCAAACAGCACCTGCTCTGTGAGGGTCCATGGGGGTCCTGACCACTGAAGAACAAGGTAAATGGGGGCTAACAAAGTATCAGAGAAACAGATGGACTACAGTCTGTAACTGTAGAACTACAAAGTGCAGCTATACAGTAAGTGGAGCTGATAAAATGGACAATGAGCGTAGAAACAAGGAGGTGATCATAACATTATGCCTGATCATATATAATATATATATATATATACATATTATAATGGATAGTGATATTTGTGTTCATTTATGCCTATATGTCCCCAAAGAATGCCGAGAATTACGAAGCATTACTGGTGTTTATAAATATGCCTAGTAAGTGCTGTTACCAAGTTACAAAGAGTTATACGTGCATTTATTATGGCTTATGGGTTCCCAGAAAGTGTCACCAAAAAACAGTGTGCATGTCAGGTAGGATCAAAATGCATTTAGCGAACGAAGCCTGCAAGTAAAGCACAAACATTAGCGTCAGAAATAAACAGATGTTGACAAATTTGCCTATGTGCCTGAAGAGAATCTAGCCTAAAGGCCTAAAGGCTTTCATTACTGCAAACCTGGGGATTGTTTACCATCAGAATGCAGTTTTTATGCAGAGGAGGGTTTAAGCCAGAGAAGCAAAGGCTTTTCAGCCGGGGGTTTTGCCTGTAATAGTGTTATTGTGGTGCTTTTTTTTCATACACAAAAGGGCCACACTGGGGGATTGTTCACTGATCGATGGAGCGTCTGCTAAAGACTGGCAGGATCTGCCCACAGGCAGCCCAAACAGAAAGCGAGGGAGAGTCCATCTGAAGTAGCTGAGCACAGAGAGAAAGATGAGCAAACAACAAAGTTTGTGCAGAAATACTCTTATATGTCAAACTGTCTAAGTATATACACTCTACAATGACGTCTGAGGTCATCAAATATAAGGTTACTGTCTGTTCCAAGAACACAAAAGGAGTGAGATTGCATTTAGTATAGAGTTGGTTGCAAAATTTGGACCTTCTTTTACACACTTCTGTACATTTTAATGCACAATTTCTCTTTGTGTTGATTTTTGATCTTTTTTTAAGTTGAAAAACTACGTAAAATGTGGCCTGTACTTTTTTATGGTTTTCCCAATATATTAAACTCAAATAAATTAAGAGAAATTGTGCATTACATTTCCCTCTAGAGCAGGGGTCCAGTTGGAGAAAATTTCCTCAAGCAAAGGTCCAGAACATCATAATGTCTAACCTGCTTTATGATTCAGTGCCATATACTGTAAACTGAAGTAGCCTAGTAGGAATATCAACATCTTATACAGTCAACAACTGAATCTCAAATCAAATACAGTAAAGTTCGCCATATTTCAATAATATTTATTATCAGTTTTTAGAGAACAGCATGTAAAATAATCTGGCTCACTTTCATCTCTGACTGCTGTTTCTCGCCTCATCCCTCCCCTGTGTGTGCATCACTCATTCGAGTCTCAGTAGTCATCGTAATGCACAGATCTGACTGGCTGAGTAGCGTCGAATATGATATTTACAATGCATGTGATTGGTCTGTGAGTTTCCTCAGCCACTCAAGCTACTGCAAATACTAGAAAAGCTACACCGATTAAAATAGTAAAACCTGTCAAAATGAAATAATTCTAGTTTATCGGTTTTAGGCCCAGGTCTGCATAGGACAGCGTCTGGGTCCGGACTCGGACCACGGTCCTCCTATTAGTGATCTCTGCTCTAGAGGATGCAGCATTATTTTTCAAGCAACTTAAGTGGGGTTTTAAAATTTCTTGTATGACTGTATATCCTTCCTCCACATGCACGCTATAATTGTATATTCATTTACTTCTGCTGAGATTATTTTATGCATTTTAGTACGATTTTATTTTTACTGCTTATTTTTCATGTCACGTTTATTATTATTTAAAGAAATTTTACCACATTTTTTTATTTTTCTTTCCTTATTTAACACTTTTATGTTAATTATTTTCTCTTGTTCTCTTATGCTCATTAATAAAGGAGCCTTTTACCTTATAAAGCACATTGAGCTGCATTTTAAATGTATGAAAGTGCTAATAAGTTGTTATTATTATTATTATTATTATTATTATGTGAAATGTGAAAGGAAGTGAGAGAACTGTGAACAACAGCTGATGTTTCATAGATTTGTCCCTAGCTGAGAGATTTTTGAGAGGTTTTGGAGGCTCTGTGGAAGGTCTTACTGTGCTGTTCTTCAGTTTGAAGTCATCTTCGATCTCATCTGCACTGTCATCGTCTGACACCTCCCCCTCCTCAGCATCTGCAGAGAGGTATGAAGGCAGCCGCTTGCCCTGCAGAAAGAGTGAAAGAGAGAGAGAGAGAGAGAGAGAGAGAGAGAGAGAGAGAGAGAGAGATCACAACGCAGTTTTAATAACAATGCCTTTCCAGCACTGATGCCAGCAATTTTCTTGAATTTGCTGGAAAAAAATGTGCTTTTCACTTACTTGATTCAAATATGTACCTCATATTCACATAAATGAAATATACATGGTTTCTATGACTGTGGAAAAAGGTAGTGACCCTTCATTTGTTTAATTTCAAGCCAAATGGCCATTATGTAGAGGGGTTTAATTCCAAAACACATTCATTTTTCATGATTTATACATTGTCAGAAGAAGGCTCTGTTGTGCACACATAGAAGAAATAATAATACCATTTTAATATCAACTTCATTAGATTAATTAAATTTGTATCCATTAAATATCAGGAATTATTGCTTTCTAAAATGTGTTATATCCAAAATGGATGTAAAACCTTTTGGAATAAGCTTTTCATACATTTAACAAAAAAGCTACAAATAAGCGCCAAGAACTTAATATTTTACAGTTTTTAGCACGTTTATATTTGTTGCTAATCCAGCTTCTATTCATTTTGCCTTCAGTTTTTCAAAGAAATCAGCTCCAAAGTTCAGTCTTAGAAGTTGGTTGCATTTTCCACAGTTGTTCCTGAAAACCAACTTCTGACTCAGCAGTTCATAAAACATTTCTATACTCAATCTCAGACATCCAGTTTTGGTGTCTCAGGTCAAATGGCCTTTTTATCCATTTCCTTTTGCTATTGATGCCTTTTTATCCTTTCAGACTCACAGCATTGAGCCGTCTTCTTACAGTGGAAGGATGGACAGAAACACCTGTGGAAGCTTTCAGATCCTCTCTCACTTCTCTTCTATGTCAAACATTGTGTTTACATTCTCTCAATAATCCGATAATTAGTAATCAATAATCTTGATTGGATTTCTCCAGTTATCTGAGTATTCAACCGGTTGTGTCAACAGCACGCTCAGATTTTTTAGATCGGGGGTAAGGTCTGGAAATTTGATTTAAGAAATATCATAAAGAGGCTGGATTGTGGCTCAGTAATCAGATTTCTCAGGGCATACGAACTCTTACTCTGATTTCTTTCGGATTTCTCAGTCTGCGCATGTGTGAAAACAGATGGCGGTACAGGAAACAATTGAGCAGCGTCACCTTAAGATGGCATCAAAACACTTTTGAAAAGGTGCTGAAACCAACTACGTGCTAGACAAAACAAAGTGTTTAAATACTCTTCATCTTCTAGATGACGTATGCTCATATTTTCAGGTAAAGTGGCGCAATGTACTAACTAAAAACTCAGTTTGAGTATCACTTTTTGTTTACCTCACGTCTTCTTCTGTGAGTTTATTGGCTGGTTGCAAAATCTGATTGCTGTCTGACTCATGTAGACCTGGAGTTTCACATTATCTGATTACTCAAGTGCATGTAAACGCGTTGACCATATTAATGGCTGATTTTCTGCAATTATCAGATTATTAAGTGCATGTAAACACACTCATTGTGGTCTACCAGGTCTTGCAGGTGGTTATTAGGAGTCCCATTTTCTCTGTGGCTTATAACCATTTTTTGAACCACAGTTTTCTAATCTCCTGTTTCACTTATTTTCCCTTGACTCTCCCCTTTCTTGAAAATGAAATTACCCCCCTAAATTGCCAGGGTCCACCAGTGAGTGCAAAGTTTTATTACACATTTCTATAACCTAAGAATAGCTCAACCAGTTTGTACTGACGTCCCTGTAGTTACTGAGTAATAAGTAATAACTGAGTAAGTCTTAGCATGTAATAAGCTTGGGATTTAAAGGGGTTAATAAAGGGTTATCTCTTGACTTTTGCGCATGGTAGACGTTTCTGATAAAATGGCCTGAAGAGCCACTTTGCGTATCTGGTTGAAGAAAATAAGTGGCTATTAGACCACTATCTGCTCCATAAAGGGGAATTCATCTATTTAACACTTGTGCTCTAGAAGCCTCACATTTCCACTGGGTTTCAGTAAACACATCTGCCAGAGTTTAGCGCCGTCCCGCAGGGCAGACGCTGCTCATTTTTCACCTGTTGATTATCAGACTCTCCCTAGACACTTCATGCCCACTTCACACACCCACTCACAGGGGGCCACAAATTAGCTTCACCTAAAACCCCAAAGCACAGGACGCACTCATGTCGGAAGACAAACAGCCTGTTTAGGAGGACAGCCTCTCCTCTGTGAAGCTCAGAGATGCTTTAGTGGTTATTAAATGCCCTCATGAGATTGGCACCCCTCCCTCTCTCCCTCTATCTACCCATCCTTAAGACCTTTTCTTTCTCTGACTGTCTTTCTTTATCTCTTTCAGTGTTCTGCACCTTGCAGAGATGTTGCTGGTGCTGGGTGACTTGATTAGGGTAAAATCGATGCTGAGCTTTTCAACTGTGAGAGGATGAATCTTATTTGGAGGGCCATCCCTTATGTGTGTGCGCTAGAGGGTGCAGGGAAGGGACCCTTTGTTGTGCGCTTGCTCACCCTTAGAGGTCAGGGGTTATTATTGTTATCATTCTGCTATACGATTTAATGAACTCGTTCTTAATTTTTGCATTCTATTTTTCAAATTATAATGCAAGTTGTGCATAAATGTACCAGAAGGTTATAGTTTATTAGTTATAGTTAAAAGTTTAAGTTAAAGTTAGAGTCATAAATCATGTTTTCCATCTAATGTTATCCCTTTCGATTACATTGGCTGATTTTGTTACTTTATAGTCTTGGGGACATAGGAAAGTTAATCAAATGCAAAAACAGGGAGCCTTGCAGCAGGCAGGGTTTGATGGGGTCGGTAAGCAGGAGGGGGCTGTCTTGGTTTCAGAAGGCAGGCATCCCCGACTCCTCATTTGTGATCATCCCACAGAGAGCCCGGCTGGCGCTGCCATCTGTTCTAACCTACTTTAGCCAGCGCCCAGCACCCTGTTGGCCACGATGATGTGTGAAAACTTACACTGCCCTGTTTCTGTCAACACCTTGCTGAGACTCTGCTACTACAGACAATGCTGCCCAGGTCAGTGCTCCTGGCCCTGCTGCTCATGTTTCCCCCTGTGCAAACACACCTCATGCAAGGGCTTGTTAATGAGCTGGTGATTCAGGAATGCTAGAGAAGGGAAAACAGTGAGGTGAGCAGGGCAGTGGGTCACTACGACTGGGACAGGAGAGAGTGTCTGAAAGTCCTGAAGTTCCTTTTTCTCTATGTGACTTCTTCCATTAGAAATCCTATTAGGGTCCACAGTTACTTTTCAAGTAAGTAACAGAAAAAGCTTCAACACTTCATCTTCATCAAGATATCTTGCTTAGAATGAAAAGCAAATTTTCCAAGTTTGACAGTTGCAATGTGGAAAACAATGCTGAGTTATTCTTATGTTTTAGGAGTAAGGGATGGAGGCCTTGACTTGCTGGCTGATCCTGGGCATTTATAGGGTGTTAAGTTAATGAAAATATGCTCACTTGTTTGAAAAACTCTTTAGAAAGCTAGGTGTCCTCAAACATTTGGTAGAGTATGGATCTTTATTCTGGCCCATAATTGACCCAAAAGTGGTTTACACATCTAGACTGGGTTGGCCAGTTTTTTCATTAATACTTAAGTTTGTGGTTAAAGTCCTTACTTGTCTTTAAGTATCACTAGTTAGTTCAAACTATACTTTTGCTAAACACAACAACTAACTAATATGTAAGTCACTTTCACATGGTGTCAAACTTCATAATCCATTCATAACCAATCTATAAACACACTGCCATGTAAACGTGATGGCAGTTTGGATCTTTTGCATTACATGAAAAACGTATACAGTAATAACGTGTACACATTTTCAAGTTAATTTTAATTAAAATTAAAAATCACCTTTCTTCCCCGTTCTGATGCTCGGGCTGGTCTTCAGCAAGTTATCTTGACCACCTCTACATGCCTAAATGCATTGAGTCGCAGCCATGTGATTGCCTGATTAGCTATTTGTGTTAACAAGCAATTGAAAAGTTTATGTTTTTAAAATTAAACTAAATAAAACTGAATGCCGATATGCATTGTTTCTTTATTTATTCTTTAATATTTTATCATGATAACCACATGTGCAGGTTTTTAAATGATGGTTCCCAACTCATGTACGTTTGGGCGTTTTGGCAGCTCCAACTTCTCAGCTTCATATTTGGAGCTTAACATTAATAACAGTGTTAGGATTTGAACTGTAAGTAAAATAACAGAACACTGCATTTAGTGATTATAGCTTAGTTATCTTAGCCAAAATAGTCAAATTATGTTGGAAGTCATACTCACACTCATTTAGAGGGAGGTGCAAATATTTGACATAAAAGTTTGTGTGCAACCTTTTTTGGTATAGTAATGCTTAAACATGAACGACCCCACGTTAGAACTTATACAAGCAGTTGCAACCAGGCCATAAACACTGATATGCTGACATCACAATAAGGGGATCAATTTGAAGGCTTGGGTATTATTCCGAAAGTAGTCGCAGTGTTTGCAGTGAAAAACAGCAAGATCTAAATAACTTTCTTTTGGTTTCTTTTTACTGAAATTTTTATTGACAAAGCAAATGTCATTTTATTTAAAAAGATGTGTGTTTCCAAATTAAAAGCCCAAAACGTCTGATTATGGTTAGGTTTTAGAGATATAATTACACTCATAGGCTCTAAATAGTGCCTGCACTGCAGAGACTGAAGATAATGTGGTGGGATGCGTTTCTTCTAATACGCTGTAATGGTGTTTGTATTGACAGTCTGACTGCAGACCCCCGTCGGCATGTTCTGATGATAAGTGCATTTGAGCAAGAAAACAGTGAGCACTGACAAACTCCTCTAAGCAGAATAAACTGAAAGGGAGTGAGAGAAAGGAAAACTTCAACAGTTAGTAGAAGGTCATTTTTGGATATATAAACCCATTTTCTAAAAAGTTTGGATGCAGTGCAAAATGTAAATAAAGACAAAATGCAATGATCTGCAAATCATTTAAACCCTGTATTTCATTTGATATTTCATTACAAATGGTACAAAAACAACATATCTGATGTTGAAACTGAGAAATTTGCATTAGTGCACATGGCATGGGTGACATGCACATCAGTGAATGCACCATTAATGTTGAACTACACGCACCAGCCACTTTATTAGGTACAACCTATATAGTATAGGTTGGACCCCCTTTTGCCTTCAGAACTGCCTTAATTCTTCGTGGCAGACTTTCAACAAGGTGTTGGAAACGTTCCTCAGAGATTCTGGTTGGTTATTTGAGTTCCTGTTGCCTTTCTATCATCTGGAACCAGTCTGCCCTTTCTCCTCTGACCGCTCACATCAACAAGGCATTTTCATCCACACAACTGACCGCTCACTGGATATTTTCTCTTTTTCGGACCGTTCTCTGTAAACCCTAGAGATGGTTGTGAGTGAAAATCCCAGTAGATCAGCAGTTTCTGAAATACTCAGACTGGCCCGTCTGGCACCAACAACCACGCCACGTTCAGAGTCACTTAAATCACCTTTCTTCCCCGTTCTGATGCTCAGTCTGGTCTTCAGCAAGTTGTCTTGACCACCTCTACATGCCTAAATGCATTGAGTTGCGGCCCTGTGATTGGCTGATTAGCTATTTGTGTTAACAAGCAATTGAACAGGTGTACCTAATAAAGTGGACCATGAGTGTATATTTACATGTTTTGGCAACTTATGCTGCCATCCAGATGACGTCTTTTTCTAGGAAGGCCTTTATTATTTCAGCAAGATGGTGCAAAACCACATTCTGCATGTATTACAACAGCATGGCTCTGTATGAAAAGAGCCCTGGGGCTAAATTGACCTGCCTGCAGTCCAGATCTGTCACCACTGAAAACATCTGGCGCATAATGAAATGAAAAATATGACAAAAGCAGACCTTGAACTGATGAGCAGCTGAAATACTATATCAAACAAGAATGAGAAAACATTTTACTTTCAAAACTACAGCAGTGTCTCCTCAGGTCCCAAACGCTTACAAAGTGTTTTTAAAAGAAGAGGTGATGGTGGTAAACAAGCCCCCATTCAACTTTTTTGGCATCAAATTTAAAATGGGCATATATTTTTCAAAAAACAATACAATTTCTCAGTTTCCACACTTGATACAGTAGTATTTTCCTTTAAAAATATTGTTTAAGTAATGTGCACATCATTGCATTCTTTTTCTATTTACATTCTGCACAGCGTCCCAACGTGTTTGGAAATTGTGTTGTAGCTCCTAAACTGATGAAACAGCATTGCAGAGAATATGAGCAAGTTAAAATGTCTGGTGCATTAGTGATCTCCTGTTTGCAATTATGTTGTTATTTTTAATTTAGGCCATGGTTTATTGTATCTCTGATGTTTTAATTATATTCCTGTGTAAAGCACTTTGAGGTCTTGTAATTAAAATGAAATGTGCTGTATGAATATAGATTTCATATTATTATCACTACATTTCTATGCTTGTTTTAATGAGCTCTGGATGTTGAAAGAGCACTTGTTTCACACCTTTATTAAGATCTTGCCCTTCAGACTGTTGGGACTGGGCAGCTGTTTGGAATCTCTGGTGAGGAGCTCTCCCACATCCAGTTTCTCCTTAAAGATCTCCTTCAGATGCTGAGCTATCTTCTTCTGCTGCTGGATACTACAGTGGTTTTCTATGGACAGGATGATTGGGTATCTGAAACAGAGAGAGAGAGAGAGAGAAGCAATAATTAATGGATCCATGGCTTAAAATGACCGGCACTTGCCTTTCATTATCTACATTTAACCCCTTAAAATCCTAGGCTTATTACAAACCAAGGCTTATTATTCAGTAACTACAGGGACTTCAATGCAAAGTGGCTGAGCTATTCTTTGGTTATAGAAGTGTGTGATATAAGACTTTGGTGGGCTCTGGCCATTTAAGGGGTGACCATTGTTGCTGTCTCTATTTTTTTGACCTATCTATACTATGGTTGCTCGACAAAATACTGACAAAAAATTCTATTAAATCTGTAGCTTGATAACACTACAAAAAATCCTTAACATCCTTAACACACTCCCTAGTGGCAATGACCACATACTGCACACCCCCTGTGGTGAGCACTCCTTTGTATTTGCATGCGGTTGATTTAGAGCCTTGGACAGCTACCCTTAGCACACTTTGGTTCCATGTTCATCCCCTAGTTCATCAGTTAGTTTACACTACACACTGATAGATGCTGAAATCATCACAAGCTCTGATGCGGGCAGCTTTCCAGAAAGGACAAGGCCACTTCAAGCTGAAAGGTCATTTGACACCACGCACTTCATAGCGCACAGAGCAATATCCATGAGAAATGCCCGAGAGGGAAGCACAATTGGAACTTTTCATTTAAAATCAAAATGATGTTTTGTTCCCTACTTGGAACTGAATAAATGTGGTCAAGCGTGAGGCGGGACCTTAATGTCAGGCCTGTCAGAGAGTCAGAAAAGCCCTGTGGGTGCTGAACTCATGATGAGGGACAGTTCAGTCAGGCTGGGGATACAGAAGACAGAGTGTGGTGGGGGGAGGGGGTTGTGAGAGTGTTTATGCATTTGTTTTTGTCCAGAGAAAAACAAAGCTAAGCTACAGGACCTACAAAATGTTCTTAATAAGTGCTTTTAATGTAAGCTATATGTTTCATACTCTGAAACTGTTTAGTTATGTTTAGGATTAGACTTTTGAATTGGACAATTCATATACAGTGCCCTCTATAAATAATGGCACACACATACATCAGTTCCTGATTCACTGGGGAATATATATGAGATAAAACACAGGCCAAATTCTCTCAGTCACCCATCATTATGAGAAACCCCAGAGAAAACAGCAGTGATGTACGATGAAAGGTTGCTGAGCTGTACAAATCAGGCAGTGACTACAAGAAAATAGTGAACAATAACGAAGACTAAAACAACTGGAG
This sequence comes from Pygocentrus nattereri, assembly GCF_015220715.1. Taxonomy (NCBI): domain Eukaryota; kingdom Metazoa; phylum Chordata; class Actinopteri; order Characiformes; family Serrasalmidae; genus Pygocentrus; species Pygocentrus nattereri. The sequence goes on along the minus strand of NC_051217.1, from coordinate 39,143,779 downwards.
AAAATCTGGCAAGAAGAGGACATAGGCTGGTTTGAGTGGACAAACAATCTCCAAGGATCACAGATGGGGAATTACAGACATTAACAAAGTATCGCAAACCAAAACAAACATAGAACCCCATAGAAAACCTGTGGGATGAGCTAAAGAAAAGTCCACAGTGTGGACCTTGGAATCGGAAGGATCTGGAGAGGTTCTGTATGAAGGAATAGTCTCAAATCCTTTGACATGTGTTCTCCAGTCTCATAAAGCATTATGGGTCAAGAATCAGAGCTGCTGTATTTGCAAAGGGAAGCTGCACAAATTAAACGAAGGGGTTCCTTAATGGCACACACAGATTTGAGACAAATATAATACATTATAATAAAAATAATTTTTTTAGTCATTGCACTTCAAAGGAAGGTTAGATTTTTGTTAATATTTTGAATGAAAAATTAATATTTTTATATATTTTTAAAAATGAGTTTATATATATATATATATATATATATATATACATTGCTGCTGTCTGAAGAAAACTTTGTATGTCCATTTTTCAGTTTTTGAAATATTTTGAAAACGCCTGTTGCTCTTTACATTGTGTGTAAATTTCATGATGTATGGACCAAAGAAATGGGCCAAAATTATTTAGAAAATAGTGTAGTTCCATTGACTTACATTGAACATAAAGTAAAGTTACCATTTTGGAGACACAAGATATATACATATATATATGTATATAGCCCATGTCCTGACAAGGTATATAAACAAACGAGTGTGTGTGTGTGTGTGTGTGTGTGTGTGTGTGTGTGTGTGTGTGTGTGTGTGTGTGTGAGTGTGAGAGAGAGATAAAGAAGGTGTGCAACCAAGACTCAAGCAGAGCGTGATGGTATGCGGATAAGTGAGAGAGTGAGAGTGACGGAGAGAGAGAGGGAGGGAGAGTGTCATGGGCAATGATGACAATGCGTAATTTGCATGTGATGTGCATGTGTTAAAAGGCTGGTTTCTGCCATAACGGCCAGCCATTAGCAGCAGCAGGTGGCTGTCTAATGATAAACTATCATCAAGAAACAGGCAGGTAGCAGTTTTTGGCAGCTGACAGAGAGCTGGCATGACGCCAACCCTCTGCTCCGCCATGTCTCATCAATTATTAGTGCTTTCAGCTTCACAGAATAATACACAACAAGCTCCTCCATCTAATTCCACACCCGTCCCTCGTCACCTCCGACTCTCCGGAGCTCAACCCCACCGAACTGACGCTGAAGAAGACAAAGGCTTTAGAGGGGTAACCTTCTGAATGGCTGTTGAAATGAAATTTGTTTATTACACTATAACCTGTGGCGGCTCCAAGGATACAAGTCCATCGAATGAGACCTGAGTAAATGATGCTGCTGGTTGAAACCAATAGGTTGCCAAAAACATTTCAAATTTCAAATGCAGTTAACAATTAATTGGAACCTCGTAAACAAACATTTGGACTTTTTTAGACCCTAAAACTTGCATTTCCTTTATCTGAAACCTAGTAGCAGCTAGGCTGAAGTCGAACACTGACCTGTATTAGTATGGCATACAGTACCACAAACCACTCAAGTCTATTTCAGATTCCTTAACAACTTGGTATGGGTTTGAGCAGAGGAGACAGATCACTGTTGGAAGAATTAATAGGAAAGCTCATAACAGGCAACATGGCATCTCTTTAAGGAGAAAGTTCTGCCCTTTGATAAAAAACAACCAATCAGCTTGCTCAATAATGCAGAAAGCAAGAAAAGCCCCTCTTAGTTACAGAGACCTGCATACGTGATTTTGAAATGGTAGTGCTTTTAAGTGTCTCCCCATTCAAAACAATTCTTTAACAGCACACAAACATTTCATGTGAATATATATCAAATTTGACTAAACTTATTCGATAGTCAGCAAGTGCTGAGGGTCGGCAACAAACATTCAAGGTGAGTCTCATTTTTATTAATTAGTTTGGAGGATCTACAATGTTTTGGACTATTTTTCATCCAAAGACGTTGGACTGTGGTAGAAAATCCATGCAGACAGAGGAAGAACATTCAAACGCCACACAGAAAGGACCCTGGTTGCCCGGCTGGGGAATCGAACCCAGGCCCTTCTAGATGTGAGGCAGCACCATGTCGCCCCCAGCTTTAATGCCCATCGACCAAAGCTGTTTGTGGCAATGGAGCAAAAGAAGCTTCCGAATAAACAAACAACAGCAGAACCAAAGCTCCACCCTATAGATCATGTTATTGGCAGTAGCTTATAAACAGCTGTCACAGAAATGAGAGTTAAAACCCTCCACTTCACTGTAAATTCTGGTTATAAAGAGTGGAATCAAAAACGTCTGACTTTTTTTTTTATCCCACTGACATGCAGCATTAAAAAAGTCATTTTAGTGCTGATGTCTTTGCAGAACCCAAAGGGCTGTTTGAGACAGAGAAGTTCATTTGCAAACTAATGACTCATTTGATTCATTTAGAGAATGAGTCATGTTCCTCCGCTGACGTGCTGCTCGTCATTTCTGTACGTACTCATTGTTGACGAAGGCGTATTTGTTGATGGTCTCGATGACAGACTTGAAGGTGATTTTGGAGGTGAGCGTGTATCCGTGCTGGACCATGGGTTCACCATCTGGACCGTCCCAACAGTCCACTAGACACACAGACACAAAAGTAATACAATTACTCATGTTTAATATAATTATGATAACCATTTGAGTGGGCTTACTTTGAGATAATGAAACATAATTTGTAGTATTGTTCAAATGTCTGGGATGAATTGTCATATTAATAATTTATTAGTTACTTTATGAACAATAATAGCATATGTTGTATAGTAATAAAGAATATTGATTTAAATACCATAAACTACATTACAAAAGGTTATTTTGGACATTTTGTCCAGATGTTTTGGTAACAAAAAGAACAACTCATTGTTAAATAATATACTGCATTTGTCTAACTTTAATAAATTATTGTCAAGCACGTGGGAAGTACAAGCCATTGTGGATATTAATTTTATCATAATTTATCTATAATCATCTATAGCGTGCATCAAGGCTTCTACCACATATCACAGAAGAACCCATTTTGGTTCCCTAAAAAACCTTCAGTGGAAACATTTTTTGGAGAACCTTATGTGTAAATGTGACTCTGAAGAACCTTTTTAACATTTGAGGAACCTTCACAAAACACAAAAGTTCCAAGAGGAACCTTTACAATCTTGTGCAACATTTCATGAAGATTCTTTAAACCTTTAAAATGTTTTCAAACACGGTTCTTGAGGGAATCAAATATGATTTCAGAAGTTTGGACAGTGACTTGTTGAGCCGCAATATAAATAATGAAGAAGCAGGTTTTTCATACCTTCAACACAGCGGCAGCCTGCCTGCAGGACCCAGGCGTACATGTCGGTTTTGGAGTGTGACAGGAGCTGGTCTCCGGTCAGGTAGGTGTTGTGCGAAGAGGCAACGAAGTAATTACACAGAGGCTGATCCATGTCCTGATTAACCTCGTTATGCAGAGGGTTGAAGACGTCACATGCAGGACTGCGCATGAAATTGGTGAAACCTGGAGAAGAGAAGAGAAGAGAAGAGAAGAGAAGAGAAGAGAAGAGAAGAGAAGAGAAGAGAAGACAAGAATAGAGAAGAGAAGATGAGAGTACAGAAGAGAAGAGAAGAGAAGAGTAGAGAAGAGAAGAGAAGACGAGAGTACAGAAGAGAAGAGAAGACAAGAGTAGAGTAGAGAAGAGAAGAGAAGACGAGAGAAGAGAAGAGAAGACGAGAGAAGAGAAGAGAAGAGAAGAGAAGAGAAGAGAAGAGAAGAGAAGAGAAGAGAAGACGAGAGTACAGAAGAGAAGAGAAGACAAGAGTAGAGTAGAGAAGAGAAGCGAAGACGAGAGAAGAGAAGACGAGAGAAGAGAAGAGAAGACGAGAGAAGAGAAGAGAAGAGAAGAGAAGAGAAGAGAAGAGAAGAGAAGAGAAGAGAAGAGAAGAGAAGTTTGTATGGCTCTCAGACACCCAGACAGTAAATCACATTTACCTAAAACCTTCTAAAAGCTGATTCACAGTTACGTATGATAATTAAGTCTGAGCTGTTTAGTCATCCATACAAAACTAAACAAACAGTGTTGAGTCTGAGTGAGTTTAATAGTGCCTGTAATGCTTTAATGCAGTGTGATATAACGCAGCAGGCAAAGTTTGATTGAACTGATAGAGCTGCTGCACAGTGAATGAATTTGCTCCAAATGACAAGCAGCTAATGTTCCTCTGATCCTGACAACGACAGCCGCTGAGGACACACTCTCTGAACTGGCACTGACTGACAGACACATTTACACACTCAGACAGACAAACACATTTGCAAGTAATCACAAAATCACAGCACTGTGTAAAAGTCAGAGAACACATGCTTCATTTATTCTGTTTCACAGTGGCCATTAAGTACGTCATTCATTTTTCAGTGTCAGTATTAAAGCAGAAATCATTTCTATTTTCTATTTCTCAGAATACAAGTAATCCCAAACACATTCAGTGAAGTGGGGGTCTGGCCGTTGTGGTGGTCAGTCCATTCTTCCACTATGGATTATGTTACATCTAATCTCCTTAGAAATACATTATATTGCCAAAAGTATTCACTCATCTATCCAAATCATTGAACGCAGGTGTTCCAATCACTTCCATGGCCACAGGTGTATAAACCCAAGCAGCTAGGCCTGCAGACTGCTTCTACAGACATTAGTGAAAGAATGGGTCGCTCTCAGGAGCTCAGTCAATTCCAGTGTGATAGGACACCACCTGTGCAACAAGTCCAGTTGTGAAATTTCCTCTCTACTAAATATTCCACAGTCAACTGGCAGTGGTATTATAACAAAGTGGAAGCGATTGGGAATGACAGCAACTCAGCCACAAAGTGGTCGGCCACGTAAAGTGACAGCGTGGGGTCAGCGGATGCTGAGGGGCATAGTGCACAGAGGTCACCAACTTTCTGCAGAGTCAATCACTACAGACCTCCAAACTTCATGTGTCCTTCAGATCAGCTCCAGAACAGCATAGAGAGCTTCATGGAATGGGTTTCCATGGCCAAGCAGCTGCATCCAAGCTTTACATCACCAAGCGCAAAGCAAAGGGTGGAATGCAGTGGTGTAAAGCGCCGTCGCTGGACTCTAGAAAAGTGGAGACGTGTTCTCTGGAGTGACCAATCACGCTTCTCCGTCTGGCAATCCGATGGACGAGTCTGGATTTGGTGGTTGCCAGGAGAACGGTACTTGTCTGACTGCATTGTGCTAAGCGTAAAGTTTGGTACACCTTATGGTGTGGTGTTGTTTTTCAGGAGTTGGGCTCGGCCCCTTAGTTCCAGTGAAAGGAACTCTTAATGCTTCAGCACCGAGAGATTTTGCACAATTTCATGCTCCCAAATTTGTGGGAACAGTTTGGGGACGGCCCCTTGCTGTTCCAACATGACTGCACACCAGTGCACAAAGCAAGGTTCATAAAGACATGGATGAGCGAGTTTGGTGTGGAAGAACTTGACTGGCCTCAATCCGATAGAACACCTTTGGGATGAATTAGAGTGGAGACTGCGAGCCAGGCCTTCTCATCCAACATCAGTGTCTGACCTCACAAATGTGCTTCTGGAAGAATGGTCAAAAATTCCCATAAACACACTCCTAACCTTTGTGGAAAGCCTTCCCAGAAGAGTTGAAGCTGTTATAGCTGCGAAAGGTGGGACATCATATTAAACCCTATGGATTAAGAATGGGATGTCACTCAAGTTCATATGCGTGTGAAGGCAGACGAGCAAATGTTTTTCTCAATATTTTGACTGAAAATTAAACAAATTAAGGCTGTTCGTTGACGTTTGCACAGTACTGTACATCACTACTGACAATTCATTACATTAATAATTTTTGTTACTTTCAGATTTATGCCTTCATGTTTGTTTATATTATTGAAAAACACAGATTCCAAACTTTCGAACAGCAGCACAAAGAGCCGACGCTCATGTGTGTACACGGACACACAGACCTTAAGAAAGTGAATGAGAGGATTATACTGTCCCTTCATGTGTGGTCAGTGTGACCTGATCTCAGTGAGGCTTTCTGAGCAGCCTGAGCCCATCAGTTCCAGCAGCTTTAGTCACACAGCCAGTGCAGTGACACTCAACCACTAGACACACTCTCCCAAGAGAGACCCGGTATTCAACACCCTCTCCCAGAGTTCATACAGGGTCAAACATCCTCCTCACTGCTCACATTCAGCACAGACTTTTATTGTTGTTATCAGGATCTGCTGCATGAAGTGACCAACAGCAACACCCCTTTACATTAATGCTTTCGTCACCGGAATATGGCCATGTATCGCACTGTAACCCTCTCAAACACGGAGGAGTATTTTCATCTCTGTCTCTCTCTCCCTCTCTCTTTCTATCTTTCTTCATCTCTTGTCTCATTTCTTTCTTTCACTCCTCATTCTCTCCTTCCTTCTTATTATGCATATCTTTCTTTCACTCTCTTCTCTTTCCTCCCTATCTACTTATGTCTTTTAGTCTTTCCTTCTTTTTTTCTTTTAATCTATTCTCTCTTCTTGTCTCTCTCCATTCATTTCTGTTACCTTCTTTCATCCTCTTTTTTCTCCTTCTCTTTTTCCTCTGCCTCTTTCTTTCTCCCTCTCTCTCCTCTCTTTATCTTTCTCTCCCCTCTCTCTTGTCCTCCTCTTTCTCTTTCATCACTTGTATCATATGTTTCTTTTGCTTTTCATTCTCTCTCTCTTTCATCTTGTGTGTCTCTCTCCTTCTCACCCTTCTTTCGCTCTCTCTTTTTTAATATTTCTATCTCTCACCTTTCTTACTCCCTCTCTCTTTTTCTGGCCCCCTCTCCTCTTGTTCTCTTTCCTCCTCTCTCTTTCTTCATCTATTTCTTTTGCTTCACATTCTTTCCCTTTCTCTTTACACATTCTTTCTTTCTTTCTTTTTCTTTTTCTTTGCTCTCCCTCTTCCTGTCGCTAGACATGTATACCTTTCTCTGTTTCTCTCTCTTTCTTTCTTCTTCTCTCACCTGTCTCGCTTTCTTTGTTTCTCTTTCTCACTCTCTCTTTTGGTCTTACTCTGTCCCTATCTTTGTCTTTCTCTGCTCATTCCCTCTCTTTCTCAATCTTTCTTTTCTTTATTTTCTGCTCTCTCAATTTTCTTCTCTGCTTCCCTCTCTCTCTCTTTCTTCATCTTGTTCTTTCTTTCTTTCTTTCTTTCTTTCCTATGTCTCCTTCTTTCTTCCTTTCTCGCTACCCCCCATCCTCTCTCTATCTCTATCTTTTTCTCTTGTCTATCACTCTCTATCTTTGCCCAGGGGGACTGAGTGCACAGTGCTTGGACCCCCTGCAGAGAAAATCACTGAAACTCTCAAAGTACACTTTACCATTTACTCTCCGCTCTCCCCCTCAACGCGTGCCCACCTACATGCACTTAAACGGAACAACCTGTTCTGATGGCTCCTGTTCTCAGACTCGCCGCTGGCTTGTTAAAATGTCATTGGCTTCTTCTCTTTAGTTTATGGGCCATTTTCACAACTGTCTGCAGCACTGCATCCAGATTAATGGAATACACACACACACACACACACACACACACACATATATACACTCAGGTTCAGCAGCAACTCGTCCATTTAATGTTAGTTCATAACATCAATCCACCATCTATCCAGCCTCCTGTCTGAGAGGGCACCGACATCATCTTTTCATTTACAAGCCGTCTGGGAGGTGAACAGACTGACAGGGAGAGACCATTTATATATGTCTGTCTATCTGTCTACACATGTATGATTATGAAGCTGCATGTCTTTGTTAGTCTCTTTGTTTATCTGTCTATGACTAGTAATCTGGACTGTTGAGAGATTCAAATTCAGAATGTTAAGAGGTTCAGATTCAGAATGTTGAGAGTTTCAGATTCAGAATGTTGAGAGGTTCAGATTCAGAATGTTAAGAGGTTCAAATTCAGAATGTTGAGAGGTTCAGATTCAGAATGTTGAACGATTCAGATTAAGAAGGTTGAGCGGTTCAGATTCAGAAGGTTGAGAGGTTCAGATTCAAAATGTTGAGAGGTTCAGATTCAGAATATTGAGAGGTTCAGATTCAAAAGGTTGAGAGATTCAGATTCAGAAGGTTGAGAGATTCAGATTCAGAATGTTGAGAGATTCAGATTCAGAAGGTTGAGTGATTCAGAATGTTGAGCGATTCAGATTCAGAATGTTGAGAGGTTCAGATTCAGAATGTTGAGCGATTCAGATTCAGAATGTTGAGAGGTTCAGATTCAGAATGTTGAGCAATTCAGATTCAGAATGTTGAGAGGTTCAGATTCAGAATGTTGAGAGGTTCAGATTCAAAATGTTGAGAGGTTCAGATTCAGAATGTTGAGAGGTTCAGATTCAGAATGTTGAGAGGTTCAGATTCAGAATGTTGAGAGATTCAGAATTAAAATGCTGAAAGGTTCAGATTTAGAATGTTGAGAGATTCAGATTCAGAATGTTGAAAGGTTCAGATTCAGAATGTTGAAAGATTCAGATTCACTATTTGGAAAGGTTGGTCAGTTGTTCTGCTGACCGCTGACAGCCAAGTTGCTCTCCTCTTAACGGCAAATGTGAAAGTGCGACCGTGTGTGTGTGTGTGTGTGTGTGTGGGGGGGGGGGGGGGGGGGGCTGCCACTGAGGGGACTAGTTCGTTGTATATTTAGTTAAGTGACCCTTATTAGTCCCACAATGGGGAAATTTCACCTCCGCATTTAACCCATCCATGCAGTGAAACACCACATACACACTGGTGAGCACACACAATAGGGAGCAGTGAGCCCCGAGCGGTGGGCAGCCCTATCCGCAGCACCCGGGGAGCAGTGGAGGGTTAGGTGTCTTGCTCAAGGACATCTCAGTCAGTGGACTGTCAGCTTTGGGGATCAA
>NC_051217.1:39052357-39129857 GCF_015220715.1 Pygocentrus nattereri | reverse complement strand
AACCCCAGGCCTCCAACATAATATTATGGAAAAAAAGAAATCTTTTCATTCCGGCTAAACACTTTCACTAATAAGTGTTTTAAGTCTAAGATCTCAAAAGATGTCAAAAAGGAAAGAGTCTTCAGACGCCGAGTTTGTGGGAAAAAAGGGAAAAAGGCTTCGGCTTTATTTCAGCATCAAGTGCACAGTGTCTCGAGAGACCCAACTGTGTTCCAAACAACAGCTTATATATTATTTATCTGGGGTAACTTGATACCCCCCCACCTTACTTCCCAAATTTTGATATAAACTTATTCTAATACATGCATCTCTTCGTCCATCAATTTGGCCATTGCATGTTGTGCTCACTCCTAAAAACTGGTTTCAACTTTTTTTTACCAGTCTGCTTCACCTTTCAAGGTCAACATGCCCCTCTCTCCACTGGGTCAGTAAGCACACACAGGCCTCTCTTGTGATGACCAGGGGCTTTCCAGTGTCTAGAATCTTCTATGCAGTGTAGAAATGTGCGGCTCTGTAATGTGTGTAATGTTGTGATATATGTCATTATATTCAGTATCTATATTGTGCCTGTACTGTGACTGTATTTAGAACAGTCTTCTGTCTATTCTTGTTTATCCTCACATGGTCAAGTCTGTCACACCTGTCACTTGTCATGTATAGGCTGTGCCTAATCTTGGCATCAGTCCGGCTATAAAACTGCATCAGCCCAGTGTCTTACGGGCTGTAAGTAAACTTCACTTTTCCAGACATACGGCTGGTCCCCTGGTGAGGTTAGGGTTTGGATTCTTCAGCAGACAAACTGCCTTACTGAACTGACAAAATTCACTCTCAAAAGACGCCGAGGCGTCCCCAAACTTTTGATGAAGTGTGACTTAGCATACAAAGACCTAAAAAAAAAAAGAGTGTTCATGGTTGAAATAAAAGCAAGTTGAAATGCAAAGAATGAGTCAAATACAGAGATTGAGAGAAGAGATGAGATATACAAGAGAGCCTGCTGCCCAAGGCCTGCTGTCCCAATGGCATCCCAGCACAAAAGACAAGTGTGCAATGGCAGAGATGGCTGATGGAAGAGTCAATGCGCTGTTTGCTCTCCAGGCTGGAAAAGAGCTGTGAGGCAGCAGAGCTAATCACCAGCCAGCAAGCCTGACAGCCTGACACTGCACATTAATAACACACCACACGTGGCAGAGACGTGGAGATTTCACATTAAACATCCCTCATACTTTTTGGGGGGAAAAAAACCTGCGGATTATACGATGGTTGGGTAGAAACAGCAGACCAAACAGCAGTGAAATGCAAGATCTGCCTACCATTGTGGAGCGACAGAAAATAGTTCTTTTTCAAGGAACCCACAAAGTCAAGTCAAATTTATTTGTTTAGCGCTTTTTACCACTGATGTTGTCACAAAGCAGCTTCACAGAATTCCAGAAAAGACAAAGTTTTAAGATGAATGTAAAACCCCCCAGCTGAGCAAGCCAGAAACTCCCTGAGAGCTGAGGAAGAAACCATGGGAGGAACCAAAGCTCACAAGGGGGCGACCCATCCTCCTCTGGTCAAACTACCTACAAAGTTATAATACTACTAATATTAATAGTAGCAGTATTAGTAGTAGTAATAGCTAGGAGTCCATGAAAATGTCAAAGTAGGGTGGGCAGCTAGTCCAAATGAACAGAATACATGTCTGTAAAGTTTAGTTCATTTTTATTTAATTGAATTATCACACTTGTTGTTTTTAAACTCAAATATTTAAGTATTGTAGTGATTGTAGGGATTGTAATTGTATTGTACTGCAGTAATCAAGAATTGCAGTAATACTGTTCATTGTAAAGTTTCGGTTGGAAACAAAAAGGTTAAAATCTTAAAACATCCAACAAAAAAGCGTGGGATTTTTTCACTGTGGTATCTAGGTTTATATAGCCATGCTAGCTATCCCATTGGTTAGGTCTTCAGGACCTGGATTGAGTATCATCATAAATAAGAATGGAAGACAGTGGAATCAACCGATCTTGTTGTGATTTATGATAGGTGAGACTAGGTTTATGAGGAAAAAACACTCTAGGCCTTATGGAAGTTCTAGATATATCACTGACTCTCAATATGAGCTGTGGTCAAACAAGGTTTCAGGCAGTTGTTAGAAATGGAAAACTGTAGTAGCAGCTTTTTGCCAGGACTCTTTATTGAAAAACTCACCATAAAACGTCAACTTAGAAGGTAAAGTTTAGGTTAATGACTTTTGCATGTCATTCACAACTTTAAGATGCCCACGTTTAATCAAGAATGGCCAAAATATATTGCTGTGCACCAGCGTTAGCTTAGCGCTAACATATTATTCCATAACAGGGTTAGTGAAAACCAGCATTTTTGTTTTTTGACCAAGTTTTTAAAGTCTAGCTCCAATACTCAAAGTTTGCCACTGTGCAATGGGATGTAAGAGCTAAGTAACAATGATGCTTGTGCGTGTCGTAATGACTCTAAATGACTCTAAACTCCTTTTTGCCTGGTCTGTACTAACATTGACTTTATGTACTCTGAATGTAATGGTGCAATATTATTTATTATATAGTCTTATACACCACCACTGTTTCTATGCTCATTGTTCATTTTATCAGCTCCATTTACTATATAGGAGCACTTTGTAGTTCTCCATCTGTTTCTCTGATACTTTGTTACCCCCTTTTACCCTGTTCTTCAGTGGTCAGGACCCCCATGGACCCTCACAGAGCAGGTACTGTTTGGGTGGTGGATCATTCTCAGCACTGCAGTAACACTGATGTGGTGGTGGTGTGTTAGTGTGTGCTGTGCTGGACTGAGTGGATCAGATACAGCAGTGCTGCTAGAATTATTAAACACCTCAGTGTCACTGCTGGACTGAGAATAGTCCACCAAGCAAAAATATCCAGCCAACAGCGTCCCTTGACCACTGATGAAGGACTAGAGGATGACCAACCCAAACTGTGCAGCAGCAGATGAGCTGTCGTCTCTGACTTTACATCTACAAGGTGGACTGACAAGGTAGGAGTGTCTAATATAGTGGACAGTGAGTGGACACAGTGTTTAAAAACTCCAGTAGCACTGCTGTGTCTGATCCATTCATATCAGCACAACACACACTAACACACCACCACCACGTCAGTGTTACTGCAGCGCTGAGAATGATCCACCACCCAAACAGTACCTGCTCTGTGAGGATCCATGTCCTGACCACTGAAGAACAGGGTAAAAGGGGGCTAACAAAGTATCAGAGAAACAGATGGACTACAGTCTGTAACTGTAGAACTACAAAGTGCACCTATACAGTAAGTGGAGCTGATAAAATGAACAACAAGCACAGAAACAAGGAGGTGGAAATAATGTTACTGGATTGGTGTATAATGGTGCATTATTATTTATTATATAGTGTTATATAATGGTGCATTATTGCAGAGTGATTATTAGTTATTAGTTATTTCTGTCTTATACTGCATGGTCAGGTTCTTGAATTTGGCTTACAGATTGGAGGGTTTAAATCCTGCTCAGTCCCAGGTTAGTATGCCATCCTCAAGGCAGAAAAGGGCTCAAACTACCACTTTGCAATCAAGAAGTGATATCAGGTTGACCACTGACCTTCTGCTCCACTCTCAGGAAGTTGCCAAGCTCCTCAGCAGTCAGTTGATCTTTTTTCTCGCTGAAGCACATGAGCAGCAGGAAGAGGTCCCGTCGTAAGGACATCATTCTGTAGAACACGCTGAACTCCTCAAATGTAAGCGTGCCCTGCTGGTCATCTGTGTCTGCTTCCTGTGACATCACACACAAAACAGGAGGTCAAGATGTTTGGAACATATCTCTACATCTTTTCTCTGAAGCTATGATACTTTTACTTGACTTTACTTGACTGGCCGGGTACGTGGGCACTATTTCCCTGGGGAAGTAATGGCACAAGGATGCACTACAGGAAGAAATCAAACCAGTGGAGGGAATGACGATTTGCTGTGAAACCCTGAGTCCAGGCACACATGCGTACATCGGTCTGACACATGCCACCTACCTAAACATTGCTGTGGACCAGGTACATGCATTAATGACAGTGGTGTTCACTGATGGCAGCCACCTCTTTCAGCAGGACAATGTACCCTGCCACACTGCACACACTGCTCAGGAATATTTTGAAGAACATCACAAAGAGTTCAAGGTGTTGTCCTCCAAATTCTGCAGATCTCAATCCTCAAAAGTAAGCATCTGCGGGATGTTCTAGAACAACAAGTCAGATCCACAGAGGCTCCATCTGGTAACTTACAGGACTTAAAGGATCTGCTGCTAACACCTTGGTGCCAGATACCACAGGGCACCTTCAGAGGTCTTGTAGAGCCCATGCCTTGGCTGGTCAGAGTTGTTTAGTTGCACTCAGGGATATAAGGCAGGTGGTCATGATGCTTTAGCTCATCAGTATACATTCTTATTTGTGTATTTTCTTGTTCAAAAACAATTAAAGTCTACAAAGTTTAGGCTTCATGGTTCAAGTTCTTTGCCAAGTTGTTAGTCATTTTTTGTGTCGGCCTTAAAGGGTTATGCACTCTAGAAATGACAGCTTGCATCGTCACTGCAGAGACAATAAACCTGCAAAATGTTTTTACCTCACCAAACCCACAGCTGAGCTCTGCCACCATAAACAAAGTACTGTCTGGTTATCTGATGATATTTAACTTAGCAAAGGACAATTGAAAAACCTTTTTGAGAGACCAGTAATTGAGACAGCCTGACATTAGAAGGTTGTGTCATCTCTGTCTTTGGGAAAAAAGCCTTTTGTTTATCTTAATAGAACGAATGGCTTGAGACAGAAATCCATTTAAACCAGTTTGATCCTCTATTCCTTCTCCATCTTTCTTGTTTCTCCCTGCCACACCCCCACTTCCCAGGACCCAAGGATATTCAAAAGGCTCAATATCGGCAGCAATTGTGTCTCTTTGTCCCTAAACACTCAGGAATTACTGAACAAATGCCAAAGAAATCTTCTCTAACAGGAATTGATGAGCGTGGAGAAAATGAATAATATCACCACGTCTAATCTTCTACCTAACCTGGGTAATTATGATGATCAGACAAAGGCTTTACTCCCCCCCTTTAAAAAGGGTCTTGGTTAAAGGAAGAGAACTGTTGTACAATCAAAGCCATAGAAATCGCCTCAGACCACACCTTCTATAATAGAAGTGTAAGAATTATTGACACGGCTGCATGCAGACAGAAGAGCTAATAGTGGCCTGAGGACAACTCAAAATGAATATAAATTCAGTTTGATGTTTTAGAGACTCTTCATATCAAAACCCTTTCCTGTCCTTTCATAACGGAAAAGGAATTTAGCAAGAAGGGATGCGGTAGAGCCAGGAGTTGCTAAGGATTTAAAATAAGAGGAAAGGCAAGGTGATCAAGTGTTTCCCTAATGTTGCCCAGCCAAGAAACTTCGTATCAAGTTTTTGCTTCTTAGTTATTCACTGAAGGCTAATGTAGACACATAAGCTTATGCATACCTCACCTATTAGCATCGTGCAAACTGTACGCCTAAGGCTACATCTTCACAGCAGGTGAAAGTGGCCCAAATCTAATATTTTTCTTCATATGTGACACAGATGTGGGCCGGTTTGTCAGTGTAAACAGCAAAAAATGCTTTGAATCTGACATTTTCAATTCCGATTTGAGACATATGTGGTACTGAAATCCGATCCATATCCGATCTGCAGCAATGCGACTCATTCTGAACAGTCAGATCGGAATTCACGTGACTTTTATGTCAGTCCAACTTGGCGTTCGTGATGATTTCGTACTGCTGAGACTCATAAACATTTAGGCTGATGTTTCTGCACCAACAAAATAGAAGAGACTCATCGCAGCCGCTCCGTGTTTGAAGGAGTTTCAAACGAAACAACCGAACAAGGCCAGAGGAGGCCGAGGCTGCAGCATCAGAGAACAGTTTAAAAAATCATTGTGGATGATGAGCCCAGCTGTCAACCACTGGAACTTTATAATCGCTCCTGTGATGCTGGAGAAGACTGAAAGCTCCAGGAGCGACAGGTGTTCACTGGCCGTCATGATTGTTTACGTGAAGCATTGTTCTTTTGTGCACTTGGGTCAGTTCAGGAGCTGATCTGTTCAGAGTGATGTCATATATAGATCACATTTAAAAGATAATGTGAACAGCCAAGCAAAAAAAAAACAGATTTGGTTAGAAAATCAGATTTGGGCCACTTTTACCTGCTGTGTAAACGTAGTCCAAGTCTTTAATGTTGTTGAGTTGTTAGAGGTCATTCATTTTCAAAGAGAAGTGGCAATTTCCAGCAATAGGATGCAGTTTGAACATTGACAATGTGACGTGGGCAGACTCAGTAATGCCATAAATTTGAGCAAAGTTTAATTTTATGGAAATTAGGAGTGAAGTGATTACCAATGGGAACTGAACAGGGTGGTGCGTGCTTTATTCTCCACCGCTGTGAAAAGGTATACCCCTTATTTGACTCCTAGATATGTGTTCCTACTAGAGATGAGGCTTTTTCTGCAAACAGATGGCAGCAGTCACACAGACCAAACACTGGTTTATTCTAATGCTATCTTTTCAAACAATAATGCACAACACAGAGATTAAACATACAGACAAGCGATTCCCAGGATTTTTATTTTTACAGGGAACACATCTGATTTTGAGGTACGTAATGGGTGGGAAGGTATCTGATTTGAAGCCGTACTGATTTTGCATACATGCTGTACCACTAGCCAGTAAAGTATTGTGTAATGTCATGGCATTTGCTGGGCATGGGTGAAGCCATGATAGCCAAAGCTCATCTTGAGTTCAGATACGCCCAGAGGTGATGAGCGATCAGTGAACTGAGTGACGAGACACGAAATGCAGGGCTATGATATTCTGACTGTTTCATCAAAGTAACAAAAAAATGTGCCTGACATGAGACATATTTATATTTATGCTTTTTCCCTCAAAAAGGAAAATCTGCAGTTTTTGGCTAATAAATACAACAACATTAAGAAATCACATAATTTACAGCAAAGAGCAGATAAAGCAACTGTTTTGCGATGGACTTAATGTAAAGTAATTAAATGTACTGAAACCTCAAATTCAGTGCCATCTTAAAATTACTGCCACCTTAAATTTATTGATGCTTTAAATTCAGTGATGCCTTAAATTAAATGTATTGACTTTTTTTTGCCACCTTAAATTCAGTACTACGTTAATTCTTCCGCCACCAAAAATTCAGTGATACGTTAAATCGATTGTCACATTAAATTCATTGCTACACTAAATCTATAGGGAAATAGCCTAGAGGTGGAGTTTAAGAGACTAGCTTTCTCTCAAACTTCGGCTATTGCATAACACCATTCAGAGTTGCTCTGAAAAGACACCAGCAATATGTTCCTCCTCCAAAACTTTAGCAAAAGTTCTTGACAGCGCTCTTTCTTTATAAAGTTTGCATTTTCCCTTTAAAACCATCACCCACCTGGAACATCTGCTTCACTTTGCGGCGAGGCAGGTTGACATTCATCTTGTGCAGCAGCTGGTAAATCTCATCGATGTTTAGGAGCCCATCTCCATTTTTATCAGCCTCTTCAAATGTCTGCTTCATCCACGTCCACTCAGGATTAAGGAAAACAAAGTTTTCAAGGTAAATCTGAGCTTTGAAAAATCATTCTCTAAAATCGACCTGAAATACAAGGTTAGACACACAAAGCAGTACATTTTCTGCATTGTTTTTCAGGTGATAAAGTCGCTAGTGCTCAACCTCTACAGAAATCAGAACTGAATCAGCTCTTTAATAGGGAAAACCAAGTATGAGTTGGGCGTGTGATGAATGTAAGAAGAAAATGGAACCTGAAGCTGTTTCTGCACTTGATAAACATGGTAGTTAATCCTCAAATGTGGATTATCACTATATTAGTAGTAATCAAGTGCAATTATTTAACTAAAAGAGGAAAGTTTCTAAAGAAACTTCAATTTGGTTTGACAAAGTCATTACTATGAAATCCCAGGTGGTTGCTAAGGTGTTGTTATCTATGTTATCTCAGGTGGAAGCTAATGTAGGAAGGAATGTATCCCAAGTAGTTGCTAAGGTGTTGCTAAGAAGGCCACTGTTATGGTATCCCAGAAAGTTGTTATGTTGTTACTGGCTGATTCTATGGTATCCAAAAAGGTTTTTAGGCCATTGCTGTTATACCAGGTTTTTGCTAATGTGTTGCTTGGTCATTGGTATGTAATCCCATGTGGTTGCTTAGCTGTTACTATGCCTTTGCTATGGTATGCCAGGGGGTTGCTAAGGTGTTACTAGGGCATTGTTATGGTATCCAAGGTGGTTGCTAATATGTGTATGTATATGAATCTGTATAAAATGTTTATGAGGGGTAGTGTGTAAAATGTCATTTGTGACATTATTTGTGGCCGATAGCTTCAAATTTTCTTAACAATCCACCATTCATTTCCAATAGGAACGTATGAAAACTATATGTGCAATCAGTCACAAAGGTTTGTGGTTCTAGCTTGAAAATTGAGATGATGCAGTATTGCAGAATTACATTAGTAATAGTCAATTATGGAAAGTATTACATTTACACTTAATTTACATTTTGTATCAACAGGTTTGAGTATGCACCTCTGCCATTTTCTCACTTGTTTCAATTGCAAACTTCACCAAAAGAATGAAACAAGACACTACACACAACAAAAAGTTTCCATCTAATTCATATTATAATAAAATCTCTTACAAACACAAATCTGATATGAATTGTAAGTTAAGAATTTGCACTGTGAAAAAATTCCTCCACTTGTTTCAGTGAGTGGGAAATAATTCATATGAAATTCCAACATGATTTGTATGGGTAGAGACAAGGCCTGGATGATAAAATAATAATGATAATTAATAAGAGCATTTTTTGTGCATTTAAAGAGCCATTATACACACTGTTTATATATATATATATATATACATACATGCACATATAACATGGGCAGTGATAAATATCGCTTAATGAGTCTCACATAATGATCCCGGTCATTTTTTATGACTTCTTAATGCTTGTGGCCATAAAAGTCTGACCTAACATTAACATTAGAGTAGTATTTTGTGGTTTGTGCTGAGGGTACACATTACTGTCTTTTTGAGAGGCCTGTGCACTCCGCTATACGATGAGCTCATCCTCTTAATTCTCTAAAATAGTCCGCGCTTAATGGTTACAAGAGAGGTCCCACTGCTGCCAGAGCCAGAGTGCAGTCCAAATCAATTAGAGGGATCTGAGTGTTTGTGTGTGCAAAGTGACTGCCCTGACAATATCTACGCAGCGCTCTTCTAATGGTTTAGCCTCACTGCTGTTGGCTGTTTTGATGTCTCAATGTCCATGTTTGCAGTTCTGGCCCCAGATGTTGTGTTATAGTGACCGTGAATCTCAGCACTTTTAAAAAGCAAGGGTACACTATAGGTCTGGGTAATAAAATGATAATGCTAAATATCATATTTTTGCAAAAATTATTAAGCCATTCTGTTCACCTTGTATTAGCAGCAATGGCTTGAGTGTTGAAGTTACCTGATGCAATCATAGTGTTTGCCCCATTATCTGGAGATCACAAATTTGTTCACCAGTGATGCCACAGCCATACGTAGCTGGGAGTCCATAAGATCATACTTGGCCTTGCTTTCTCAGCCCTCATTCTCCCCCATCACTCAGCAAGATGCTAGCGAGTGCTGGCATCTGCTAGAAAATGTAGTCAAATTTGCAGTTTTTACTTCAGGGTCCAGTGGTGCTGCATTAGCAGTAGCTTGAAAAGATATGGCAGTACACTGCATGACTCTGAGGAAGCATGTGTTAGCCTTCGCTCTCCCACCTTGGTAGCATTGTGTGATATGGGGAGACCTAGCTAGCAGGTGGAACTGGACATGACTAACAGTTGGGAAAGCTACAAAAAAGAACAGCTGCAACTAAATTCACATAGTGTGTGTCTTTTATCTCACCTGACGAGAAAGAAGAGGAAGTCTAGCCATTCACTCACAACAGCAATGTTAAATATATGGAGCGTAAAAGAGGCTGTTAGTTTGAGGAAAATGTCAAGAGATTGAGGCAAAAAAAGGCTGCACTCCATGAAATTGGCTTGCTTTTCTTAAATCAGATGTAACATAAAGCTTTGTTCAGTGGTGTGTAGTCAACTACCAAAACAAGCAACATGCGTTTTGCCATAATTTGTTTACAATGGCCAGCTTTAGTAGACATGAATCTGCTCTATTGCAACAGCTAAAGCAGGAGTGTTGGTGGAGTGTGGGTGACTAAATCAAATTAGGAGCTGGGACAGTGAGCCAGTGTGAGAGACTGTGTGTGTCTCTGAGAGACACTGGGAGAGTGTCCAGGTGGAGGGGTCAGTTCAGGCAAGCCTGGCTCTGAACATCTCTCAGCTGCAGCTGCAACAGAACAGACAGTGTCCAGTACACAGTCCACCTAACAAAAACAGGAGTTTCCAAAACTAGAGTATGGTTGGTTAGTGTATTGGGTAACACCTCTGCCTTCTATGCTGTAGACTGGGGTTTAATCCCTGCCAGGGTAAGAGCCCTACACTATACCAATAAGAGTCCTTGGGCTAGACTCCTAACACCACCTTGGCCTACCTGTGTAAAATGATCAAATTGTAAGTTGCTCTGGATAAGAGCGTCTACCAAATGCCATGAATGAAAATTGGACAACAACTGTGCAACACTTAATAGACCACCAAAACTGTCAACATCAGACAAACAGTATTGTAATAAAGGTGGGCACAGTAAATACTGAAAAATTATATTTAGTTTTTGAAGCTTTGTCATTTTCTTTCTAATAAGATTATAAAAAATGAAAAACGTAATGGCTGTTTTGACTAGAAAGTCCATCAATGAAAGGCACAGAACTGCATATCCCTCTTTTGTGCATGTGTGTTGGTGTTTGTAAATGTATTTATTTGCTTGCTGTTCTATGGCGTATGTTTGTGTGTTTGTCAGTCATTCTTTGCCCTCCAACAAAAAGGCTGCGGTGCTTCTAGCTCTGTGTCAGCCTCCATCAGCCATCAAAGGTGGAGTCATGCCGGGACCTGCTCTCTGCTGCTCCAGCATATGGGAGTGTATGCGCGCATGTGTTGGAGCTTTGTTTGCGTGTGCGAGTGTGTAAGCATGAGTATGCAGGAAGTGTGTCATAGATGATGTGAAGGTTTTGTTAACTGTGTCAGCAGGCGTATGGCATGTGCCTTGTTTAGCAAACTGATGCTTCATTCGCACTCAGTACATGAGTCACAATAAAGGAGAGGAGAGGAAAGATGAGGAGAACAGAGATTTATTCTGTCTTTGATTAGTGTCAGTCAGCTTAAGACAGGAATTTTTCAGCATTACAGCAAGATTCAGAGAGAATGTTTATGTGGGTTACAGTCAGATTTAGACAGAATCAGGTTCAGGCAGATTTTTGTTGAGCTAGAGTCAGATTCAGGTAGAATCATGTTGGGCTACAGTCAGTTTCAGGCAGAATCATGTTGGGATACAGTCAGATTCAGGCAGAATCATGTAGAGCTAGAGTCAGATTCAGGCAGAATCATGTTGGGATACAGTCAGTTTCAGACAGAATCATGTACAGCTAGAGTCAGATTCAGGCAGAATCATGTTGGGATACAGTCAGATTCAGGCAGAATCATGTTGGGATACAGTCAGTTTCAGGCAGAATCATGTTGGGATACAGTCAGATTCAGGCAGAATCATGTTGGGATACAGTCAGATTCAGGCAGAATCATGTTGGGATACAGTCAGATTCAGGCAGAATCATGTTGGGATACAGTCAGATTAAGGCAGAATCTCGCTGGACTACAGTCTGATTCAGACAGAATTTCAGGTCGAACTCTCACAGAATTTTATTAGGCTAGATAAAGATTTAAATGAAATTTTGTCAGGCTACATTCAGGTTTAGTCAGATTTTTTTCAGGACTTCTATCGAATTGGGACAAATTTGTCAGGCCACAAGTGGTTCTAACACAGTTTTGGTGTACTACAGCTGGGCTCAAACTGAATTTTGGCAGGTTGGGACAGACTGTTCTTGGTCTAAAATCTGATTCTCACAGAATGTTTTTGGGCCAAAGTCTGATTCTGATGGATTTTTTTTCTGGAGGGGGGGTGGGCTTAAGTCTGATTCCAACAGAATTTTGTTGGACTATAATTGAGTAAGGACAGATTTTTGTTGAGCTATAGTCAGGTTTACATTCTAGAGGCCAAGCATTTTTTTAGGGCAACAACAAGAGTTGAGATTTTGTCAAATTAGACTTGACTTTAGCCAGACCTTTGTTAGACATTCTGTTGGGTTTAGATTCTAAACTTGGTTCTTTGGGCCTAGTTAGTATGGATTAGGGTAGATAATATTTTACATTTGTGTTCAAGTAGTTCACATATGTGTATATTTAGGTGGAAATAAAATTTCCGGCCCAATTAATTTTCTAGAGGAGAGTTGTTCTGGTTCGTAGTGGAGTGGCAGTTATTTTGGAAAATTTTATTTCTCAAGAGCTGCTTGTAGTGCGTGAGAGCACAGATATTCCTCCAGCACTGGTCCTTCATAACACAACACACACAATATCTGTGCCACTTCACTGCTGTGCTCTCTCACTGTCTGACTTTTATCTTTCGTTCTCCAACACCAGCTTTAGTGATTCTCAATCGCAGCGTCGGTCGACTCTTTAGTCTGCACCAATTGTAAACTCTTTTAAGCCAGTTATCACCAGTGATAGCAAAAGCTCTATCCTAATTTTCAATTAAATTCTTTTTTCATACTAATAACTCAGTGAAACAAGTAGAGAAATTTGATTGAAAGTTAAGTATCTGTACTTTTGTCCAATCAATTCTACATTTCTGTTTGTAGAAGTATTTTTTTCAGGAAAGAAAAATAGTCATTTACCTTGGTGCTGTGTTTGTCTCAACCCTGTTAACACAGAATGTAAATCTCACATAGCAGTAATTCACTGTGGAATGAATTACATAATTGCATACATGTGCTAATAAAATAACACAAGAAAATGACTAACAACTGACACTTCCTCACTGGTTAGTGTAGTGGTTAACACCTCTGCCTTCTACACTGTAGACTAGGGTTTAAACCCCAACCTGGGCCAGCACCCTACACTATACCAATAAGAGTCCTTGGGCAAGACTCCTAACACCGCCTTGGCCTACCTGTGTGAAAATGACCAAATTGTAAGTCGCTCTGGATAAGAGCGTCAGCCAAATGCCGTAAATGTAAATGTAAATATCTTGACTTTCTCACAACTTGCTCTGTCAAAATAATGACATACTGACTGTAATAATACTAAAAGTCTTAAATGAATCATCCACCCATTCATCTGTAAAGGATATTGGTCATGGGTCCGTTGTCTCTTGGCCAGTGAATCCTCATCGCTGATGCCGGCCATGAGATACCTAAGTCCGGTGACCCACGTCCGTGCCTCCTCTGCATTGGACGTCACCAGGTCCAGAGACTCCATGTGGTTGCCATGGTAAATAGTGAAACAGCAGCTGGAGTCAAAGTTCCCGTCCGCATGGCGATGGAAGATGTCAGACTGACGACCCTCCGTGACCTTGTAGAGCGAGTCAATGGTGACTGAGAGAGAACACATAAAAGCCAAGTTAGAACATTTTTAGGCTTAAACTTTATAAAAATCTAATATATACATTTATAAAATGTAGTGGACCAGTTAAGACATGTTTGGTGTGTGAAGTTTGCCTTGTTCATTTTGTACTTGAGCTACGATTCTAACGCACACACCTAAGAATGATGGTTCTTCATGAGTTCTTTAGGAAAGAAATTGGTTCTATATGGAACTATGAACACTCAATTATGAATAGTTCTCTGCATTGTGAAATGGTTCTTCAGATTGATGGGGAATGTGCTGTAGATGGTTCTATATATAAAGTTCTTGAAAAGGGTTGTATATAGCACCACATTGGTTCTTCTACTGTAACACGCCTGACATTGTCACAATGGAAGAACCCTTTTTGACACTATATAGAACCCTTTTCAAAAAACGTTCTATACAAGAACGCTTTCACAATGCAAAGCACCCTTTAATCATGCAAAGGGTTCTTTGAGTGTTCATGGTTCTATATTTTTAAGTGTACAGTTGTTCACAAGTAATAGAAGCTTATATCCCACCACTTAGCATCATGAAAACTGCGTAGGTTTTTATAGATAAAAAATGGACTATGTTCTCTTATGTTTTTTTTTTTTCTCTTTCTCTGTTTCTGGTGGCAGTATCAAAAGTTTGAGGTAGAATTTTGAAAGAATGACATTTTCTCTCTGAGATCTTTTGGCTCAGTATCTCATAACATGCTATGCCAGAATAATGACTTGCTTTCTCAGACATTTGACTTAGTATTTCTAAACAATGACTTACTTTCACAAAAAATGGACTTATTAGTAGTATTTCAAAAATATTTTCTCAAAATAATGACATTTCTAAGCTGCTTCTCCCACAGGGTCATGGGGGGGGTGCTGGAGCCTATCCCAGCTGTCATCAGGCAGAAGGCAGGATACACCCTGGACAGGTTTCCAGTCCATCACAGAGTAAAATAATTACATATTTTCTCAATTTTTTTTACTTATCTCAAAATAATTGCTTACTTTTTTACAAATGTTAGAAGTCAAGTTCAAGTTCATATTTAAAGATACCAAGCCAAGATCTCAAGGAATGTCACCATTTTGACATAGTACATCATTATTTTGAGAAAATAAGGCATTATTCTGAAATATTAAGTCAGAAATTTGACACACTGCTGCCACAAACAGAGACAAACAAAAAAAACAGGTATTTTCTCCACCTCCCTGGTGGAAATGGGCTTCCATAGATAACAGCAGAGAAAATGTGTAAATGAACATTTTCAACAAATATTCCTTGAAAAAAGTTTAAAAACTGAATCCCAACTAAAAGGACTTACAAACAGACAATGAATATAAGACCCGTATTAAGTGAGATTCATTTGAGAGAACTATTTAATGGGTACCAAGCCGAAGGGTGAGAGCGGCATGGAAAAGTGCTGTCTGTGATAAACATATTGGGCTCCGTAACTGATGGTGAACTCTTATGTGGAGAGACACAAGCTGTCCTCGTATTTGCCCCTGCCTTGTTTTCCTCCGCTCTGCCGGCAGCATTATCAGTGTAATGAGATTTGCTGTCTCTCACTGTCTTTCCCTCTCTCTTTCACTCACTCTCTCTCTCTCTCTCTCTCTCTCTCTCCAATACAATGCTGTGGGCACAATCTTATCAGATCCTTATTGGGACCTTAACAGCACCCAAACTTCTGTAACCCTGCCAGTGCTTTTCACAAACCCAAACGTCGGCCGAGGTATAAAGCGTCCCCCATCTGCTGATAAAAATCGACCCTTTTCCTAACGTGATCTTATCTAACCGCTCCATCAGTGGAGCAGAGAGCTCCGTCACACCAGAGCTGTCAACAGGAAGTACCATTTCAGACAAAATCTGCTCCTTTTTTTAAATTATGCAAATTGAGGCCAACAAAGAGGCTTATCTTGCGCAGGCAGTTCCTGAACACGACAGCGCTAAAGGCACTAGCTTAGACAGAGAGAGTGAGAGGGAGAGAGAGGGAACTCAGCACTGACATTGTATTGGGTCTTCGTCCCACTAATCCCACTAATGTGGGCAGCTATGCTAGCAAAAGTGATTATTATCGTCTATCTAACCAGCTGGCAAGTCATTATGAATGCTAGCATTTACACTGGATACAGCCTGACCTGTGCTGACCAACTTCGCATACCCCAGTCTTTAATGAAAGCCTTCAACAAGCCATGCATTTATGCACACGCATGTATTGTGTCACATGCAGTGAGGCTCCTGGCTGCTTTAGCAGGAGGGATTATGCGTACAGCATGTGATAATAGATCCAGGAAAGGCCGACTGTGAGTTTAAGTCACATTATGTAAACATTTCTGAACTTTGTTTATATTTGAAATTCTGACGCTCCTTTAACTCTTAGGAGAACATCTACTGCCAGCAATACAGTAGCATGATGTACCTTCATCATTTCTTATTAATAGCTCATTGAAACAAGCAGAGAAAACACTGATTCAAAACTTTCGCTCCACTACAATCCACATAACATGTGTTGTTGTGATCTGAATCTGATGAAACTTTAATGTCATGTGATCTGCCTGTTTTTATCAAAAGATAAACATTCATTT
Organism: Pygocentrus nattereri; assembly: GCF_015220715.1. Lineage (NCBI taxonomy): Eukaryota > Metazoa > Chordata > Actinopteri > Characiformes > Serrasalmidae > Pygocentrus > Pygocentrus nattereri. Next base: position 39,113,657 of record NC_051217.1, on the reverse strand, counting down.
GCATTTTTGCGGTTTTTGTCATGTTTTCTTGAACTATGTAAACTGAATGTAAAGGGAGTTTATTTTTCTAATTAACCACCAATGACCTATGCACTGATTTGGATGATGATGATTGATGATATGATGATTTTTCTCTTTAAACTGTGTTTTAGGAAGCTTAGAAATTCATGATGTTTTCATTTTCTTTTTCTTTTGGGGTTAATTTTGATTTTAAAGGATGCTACAGTTTCTCCTTGTTTTAAAGTTTAATTTGACCTAATATTGAATCTATAACACAATGACTGGTCACTTCATTAACTACAGGACCCCCATGGACCCTCACAGAGCAGGTACTATTTCGGTGGTGGGTCATTCTCTGCAGTAACATTGACATGGGGGTGGTGTGTTAGTGTGTGTTGTGCTGGTATGAGTGGATCAGACACAGCAGTGCTGCTGGAGTTTTTAAACACTGTATCCACTCACTGTCCACTCTATTAGACACTCCTACCTTGTCAGTCCACCTTATAGATGTAAAGTCAGAGACGACAGCTCATCTGCTGCTGTTGTTTGTGTTGGTCATCCTCTAGTCCTTCATCAGTGGTCACAGGACGCTGTTGGCTGGAAAATTTTGGTTGGTGGACTATTCTCAGTCCAGCAGTGACACTGAGGTGTTTAAAAAACTCCAGCAGTACTGCTGTGTCTGATCCACTCAGACCAGCGCAACACACACTAACACACCACCACCATGTCAGTGTTACTGCAGGACTGAGAATGATCCACTACCCAAATAATACCTGCTCGGTGGTGGTCCAGTGGGGGTGCTGACCACTGGGGGACAGGGTAAAATGGGGGCTAACAGAGTGCAGTATGCAGAAGGATTTTCTTTGCTTTACCTATTTTGTGATGATGAAGGTCCGACTCACAGTATTACTGTGTTTGCTCCCACATAGGCTTAAGAGTTAAAGACCATCTTAAAATGACCAGTAATTTTATTCTGATCATTTTTAGATGATTACTAACTCTGGGTTGGACACAGAAGCAAACATAATAATAGTGCGTGAGTTGAAGCTTAACCTTAATCAAATATAGGAACTTAAATGTACCGTTCAGTTGTAGTTATACAACTACAACATATTATATTATATTATATATATTAATATTATATTATATTATATTAAACAACTACAACATACAATATATTAAAGTTGTAATATACTATCATCTTTCATTTGGCTATAAAACTGTAAATAATGAAGTTATAAAGAATGGAACTGACACTTTACCGTCTGAGGTCTAATGCTTGATGTCTTCTTCTCTGAATCTATTTTGCCCATGGCCATTTGAAACAGCTTGTTTTGCCGGATGTACGAGAGCTGAGATATGCTTATTCCCAAGATGTGCAACTGTTTTATCTGATGTTTGAAACCTGAAGCTGTGGTCCATAAGATATGTCTTATAATTAAGCAATAGAATTGGCGATAACACATGATTTTGAGTGTTCTTTTGCTTTTATACAACAGTCAAATAAATAAAATAAGAAATTAATAAACTGGGCCATGAACACGGCATTTAACATGTTTTAATGTTCGCAGTTCCTTCCACCAAATTATAGTTCCTTAACAAGCAGATTGTTGCGTCAGAGTAATGAGCTCCACCCACTCGCTGCCCAAGCAGCAGTTCGTTTGGAAATTTAATGCAGCCTCATCTTCAGAGTATGACCGAATCGGCTGTCGGTCAAATGTGGTCTTAAAAGTGTCCATTTTCTATTTGTGGCAAAGAAGTAAAAACGTTCAAATGGCTTGAGCGTCTCCTTCAGCTGTCAAAGTAGTTGCTTAGCAATGGCGTCTCAGTGGAGTGATACAGTGTTTGTGAAAAATCTGCGATGTTATGGTGAAATAGTTAAAGCACAGTTAAAACGCCTCTCAACCAATCAGCTTGAGTGGCTGAAACTAACTGTTGTATAACATGCTACACATTATATAGGCAGCTTTGTATGCAGATATTTCTGCCTGCAGCATTGAATGTGTTCAACCAGTGCAGCTCAACAGCCACCCTTACAGAACAATCTCATCTACACTAAGTCAAATAATGTGGTTTTATATAAGATGTGGTAAAAATATATAATAAACATTAGACTCTAAATATATGCATTATTGGTGTATATCACTGTGCTTATTTAGAGTTTAAAGTTGGTATATTTTTTATAAACTTTTTATTTATTTTTGTATGTAAGTACTATAAGGGGGCTATGGATCTAAGATTTTCACTCAGCTTCACACGTGTGTAAATGTGATGCTGCAATAAACATGATTTGATTTGATGAAGCATATTAAGAGATATTAACTAATATGGTGGGGATCACCCATCATGTTTTAAAAGCTCAGTTATGTTCACATGCGGGAATAATTGTGTCTTGCTATGGTTGGCATGAAATAAATCGATAAATGAATTTTTTTTTTTACACTGGCAGTCAACTCGTTTTTACCATCACTGGCAGCTGTTCCCGCGGTAACACGCTTAACTGTCACCGAGCACACAGTTCAAGCCTGTGCACATTTTGAGGACTTTGAGGATGATTCCAGTAATGTCTGAGAGTGTGTAAGTGTGTGAACGATGTCTTACTCTTGGCTTTCTCGCTCTTGCGGGAAGGTCTCCATCGGATGCAGGAGCGATGCTCGTCCAGGTAGAAGAGGCGCACCAGGCCTTTCGAGCCATTCTTCAGCTTCACCATCTGAGTGCCTGACTGCATCACACTCATACATCGCTCAACTGTGGACACAAACACACCCACACACAAACACACACACACAGCAGTGAGTTGATAGCAAATGACAAGTGAGACAAAAATTGATGCAGCCATTTCTAGCCAAACTGGAATCAGACACTAAAAAATCTGACTAGATGGAGCAATTTGTGGTATTTTTAGCTGACAGGTCAACAGGGATTACTGTGATTGGAATGTGAACACTCTTATCCAGAGCGACTTAAAATTTGATCATTTTACACAGATAGGCCAAGGTAGTTAGGAGTCTTGCCCAAGGACTCTTATTGGTGTAGTGTAGGGTGCTTGCCCTGGTGGGGGATTGAATACCAGTCTACAACATAGAAAGCAGAGGTGTTGACCACTACACTATACTAACCAGCAATATGAACTCAACATGCTTGGAGGAGAACACTAACCTCCCATTCTCTTACATTAACTAGCAGATGTCTTTGTTGGCTAACATCAAGTTGAATGATTAAAGAGAGGACCAGCTAGGACCAGCTAGGTCTTCCCAGATCACATGATGCTACCAAGCTTTGGAGGGTGAGGGCTAGCATGCACGTCCTCTGAGACAAAAGCCCAAGCATCTTTTCAAACCGCCACTAATGCAATGTGAACTCAACACGCTTGGAGGAGAACACTAACCACCCATTCTCTTAAATTAGCTATCAGATGCTTCCGTTGGTTGACATCAAGTTGAGTGATGGGTGAGAGGAAGGGCCACCCAGATAGAGGGCCACCCAAACAGATTCTCGGATTAAGCACATGTGCATGTTTAACAGTTCAAAACAAGTTGTCTTATAGCAAGCCATCCATTATTAGCTTGTGCAACTATTTGCATTTGTGACTATTTGCCATTGTTAGCACTTGCAACATGTACAGACATCAGTTTAATATGGAAGGTATGCACACAATCAGAAGATTCTCTACATAGAATACAGTCACTTTTGTGTGCAAAACTGTGCCTTCGAGGCACAATTCCTATTTATGTAATTGAAAATATTGGTTAAAAAGTTAAGGCACATTATATATATATATATATATATATATATATATATATATATATATATATATATATATATATATATATATATATATATATATATATATATTCCCTGTGGTAAAGTCAGCGAATAAGTAGAAACTGTGTATTAACATTGGGAGAACATGTCATGTTTAAGTTCCTTGTACAGGGAATTATTTTCATTTAAAACTCCACAAAATATGTTCAAACTTTTGCATACAAAGTTCAACACACTTAACCATTTGGAGGCATGCAATAAACTATTCAGTACCACCTTCTGGTCAAATGATAAACGTATTTTTTTAACCCAACAAAATTATTTTTCAGCTTCATTATAATCAATTATAATTTTCTGAACTTTTAGAGTTTATGGGATTAAAGAAGGTGAACTTGTCTTACAGACTACAGACTTAAGAGTAATAGGTGTCACTTTCTTTAAAAAAATAGTAATTTTTTATATAAAGTAAAATAAAGTAATTTCGTTACTGAGGACTCTATTTACAACTTTGAAGAATGAACATAGGCTAACCCCCGGGGTGGAGGTGATTCCAGACAGGCCTAAGGGAAGTGTCTGGGACACAGAACCAACAGAATCATGCAGAACTACAAGACTGGAGTAGAACACAAAGAGTTTTCCCTTCTACACCACGGAGAGCTCCACTGACGCAACACTGCAGAATTCGCCTGCAACCTTGCATTCATCCTCATAACAGCACATGATGGTGCGTCTACGGGGAACTGAACTCACAGCACAGCCAGCTTCTCAAGCACTGGAATCTCTCCCAGCCTCAAAGTGAAGATGTTCTGCCTCTCAGAGAAAATAGAGTGAGCTTGACAGAGACAAAGAGCGAGAAAGAGTGAGAGATTATATTGCTGCGTAGGCTCTCTTACTTGCAGGCTTCATTTGCAGCACAGTTAGCCTGAAGTGTCTTCATCAGAACAGGGTTGATGAAGAGGACAAACTGTGCTTAGGGAGCTGATGGGCTGCTTCTGTACCTGCTGTAGGCACCATACTAGACACATGCAGTATCTCTCTCGCACACAAACCAGCATGCCTGGGCAATAAAATGATGGTGATAATTACTGAAGCCAAACTTGCTTTTAATATTGATGATATTCATTTTAAATATTTTCAAGAAATTTATGAACCCTTATTAACAGCATTTGGCTGACGCTCTTATCCAGAGCGACTTACAATTTGATCATTTTTCACACAGGCAGGCGAAGGCAGTGTTAGGAGTCTTGCCCCAGGACTTTTATTGGTATAGTGTAGGATGCCTGCCCAGGCTGGGGATTGAATCCCAGTTGCCAGCATAGAAGGCAGAGGTGTTACCCACTACACTATACCAACAGCAAAGGCTCAAACTTTGAGCAACTGCTGGGTTTTCACTAATTGTGCCTTTTAATTGCTCAACAAGCACAGAGAAGAAGTCTAGCCATTCACTCATGACAGCTTGGACAGTTTAATTCCTGAAATTCTAGAGTTAATCTGATCTATTTCCAAGTGATGAACAATCAAGGTATATGCAAAGATTACAGAAAAAAAGTTCTACATTTTGCTGCAAAATTGTATTGATATGTATGATCAGATGGTTCTTCAAGGGTTCCTTAGTCAAAACAATGGTTCTAAGTAGAAACATGAACACAAGAACCCTCTACATGCTTAAATGCTTCTTTGCCTAGTGAAATGGTTCTTGAAGAATGGATGGAGAATGTGTTGTATATGGTACTACATAGAACCATGAACACGCAAAAAACCATCTGTATGCTTAAATGGTTCTTTGCATGGTAAAATAGTTCTTAATTGAAAATATGTTGTACATGGTTTTATATGTAACGTTTCAGAAAATAGTTCAAAAATGGTTCTTCTGCTGTTACAACGTCAAACAGAACCCTTTTTGATGCTATATAGAACCATTTTAAAAGTAAGTTTTGTATTTAGAACCATATGCAACACATTCTACAACAATCTCAAGAACAGTTTCACCGTGCAAAGAGCCATTTAAATAAAATTTGGGCCACCTGTGTGAACATAGCCTTAGTGTCTGAATTCCTTCTTTTACTATCAATTTATTAGATACAACAATAAATTAGACAAAGCTTTACACTTTATAGTTTGTCTTTACACTATTTGTATTTAAATGTATAGTTTGTATTTATGCTAATCAATACAAACCCAAAGTGGAAATATGTGCTGAAAATATATGAAATAATAAAAACAAAAGTTTCCCCTCAAATTATATTCAGTGTAGAAATTCTAGAATGTTAAAAAGGCAGGAAGTTTAAGGAAATCGTCCTGGAAATAGAAGACTTATTAAAGTTAATTATTAAAGACTTATTAAAGTTATTAAAAAGGCCATAAAACCACTGCAGGAAGGAACTGACTGGGTTTATTAAATTATATATCTTTTGTTTTCTTCGAGTTCAGTCAGACATCAAATTGAATTTAGTGTTAATGAACCTAATGTAAGTTTAAGTATTGACTAGAATTGGAATTGTTATTAACCCTCTTATTATGTTGACAAATCAGTTACATCATAGATGTCTGCAGGTCAGTTTTGACCCTGTTTGGTTAAACCACTACAAAATTTTACAATTTCATTTGACTCTACTTGTCAATACCTAACCATCAACATCTTAGAGATTAACTTAGTTTTCCTGAGTCTGACATCATTTAAAGCCATTAAAAACACAAGCACTGCTCACTGCTGCTCATTCCACTCTGACTGGACTCAAGTGATGCTCGTTGTCATGGTAACGTCTCATAGATATGCATACCTAGATGCCACATTGGGTCCAGTCAGGTACATCAACGGCGCCGCCATTTTGGGGCAGTCAACATTGCTGCTGGACCTCATTCAGTACCATAATAGAGCAGCAGTTTAAGAAAGATATTGTCCAAAATGATCATTTTTCTCTCAGAAAGTGGGATAGGATTATATAACGGAAGGAACACAACGAGCCACGCTCTTGTTTGTGTGATGTTTATGCGTAGATATGGCTGTGTGGTTAATGAGACACAGAGAACCTGTTGATGTGATTGTTTTTCCTCTGGTTTTATACAGCATTAAGCTTATTTCAGTCTATTCAGGGGGTCTTAACTTTATGTAATAGTTATTTATTTACAATGATGGTTAAAGCTTTGTAGCACTAAGTTACAGCATTCCTTAATCCATGTATATATTCATAACAGATTAACGTTAGCACCTTCTTACACGAACCTGAAGTCAGGTTCAGACTTCAGACCTGAAGTCTTTGCATGCCAACACACAACACAGCCAGTTAAATGAGCCAGTCAACTTTGAGCCTGAACATGACAGGTGAGATAAGAACATTTTATGTATCATACAAACATTTCTCCGGGACTTAAACTTCCACCTACTGACTTGATGAAAATGCTTAACCCCTCAAATGGCCAGGGACCTTCCGGCAGACCCGAAGTTTCAATACACACTTCTATAACCTAAGAGCTGCACAGTTTGCATTGAAGTCTCTGCAGTTACTGAATAATAAGCCTAAGTATGTAATAAGCCTGGCATTTTATAAGAATAAAGGCATTACAAGGGCATAATAATGTCCCCCTACACTGAATTGTTATCAAATTCAGCCCTTGAGAATGTGAATAGACAACATTGCGGAGTATTTCTGAGATTTTTTCATTAAATAAACATTCAGATGCTGCACAAAAGCTAAAAAAAGAGCGCAGCCTAAATTATTTTAAGTACATCGCAGAGAGGAACGAACTGGGCAATTATCCACGGCACACGCTCACGTGCGCAGTGGCAGCAGTGAGGCTGAAGCTGTTTCGCCAGAGGCGAGAGAAGACTGTTACACAACGTCTGAAGAGCCCTTCCCTCCCCCCCAGCCCACTGTGGGTGTGGAAACAAGCCCGAGGCTCCTCAAACATCATAATCCATTTCAAAAATAACACACACACACACACACACACTCCTCTCCCACTCACCCTGTCTTACGCAACATAATCACCCCGCTTATCGTATACCCTCACCTGCCCCTCGCTCCTACTCTGCAGCCTGGAATAATGGGATCAGATGGAGCAGTAATGTGGATAACAGCAAATACCGTGGACCAGCAGCTGGATAAATGGTAATGCGGTAGATCAACAGCTGCAATAATGCTGTGGATCATCTGTTGCAGCAGCGCAGTGGCTTTAGATCCTGGCGCTGGAGCTCCTGCTTTGCGTATTTTGGTGTTTTCTCTGCTCTAACACACCTGATCCAACTAATCGGCTATTAAATTCTAGGCTTACTGTTCGGTTATTCATCTTAAGGCTAATTTTCCAGTATAAATTATTCAGGAACGGTCCTCAAACTGCTCTAACGAGTGAAGCAAGACGCATTTATCTAAATATCAGTCATCGTAAAAAAAAAAAAAGAAGCAAATCTCCTGAAAAGAATGGAAGCTGTAATAAAGCAAAGAATGAATAAATATTGAAGGTTTTAATATTATATTGATATTATATATCATATTGATATATTGATCATATTGATATATTATTATTGATATTATATACTTCACAGTATATTTACAGCCTTTGTACATTTATCAGCTCCACTTATCACTGTAGTCCATCTGTTTCTCTGCATACTTTCTTAGCCCCCTTTTACCCTGTACATCAGTGGTCAGGACCCCCACAGGACCACCACAGAGCAGGTTTTATGTGGTTGGTGGATCATCCTCAGTGCTGCAGTAACACTGATGTGGTGGTGGTGTGTTAGTGTGTGCTGCGCTGGTCTGAGTGGATCAGTTTTTAAATACCTCAGTGTCGCTGCTGGACTGAGAATAGTCCATCAACCAAAAATATCCAGTCGACAGCGTCCTGTGACCACTGATGAAGGACTAGAGGATGACCAACACAAACAGTGCAGCAGCAGATGAGCCATCGTCTCTGACTTTATATCTACAAGATGGACTGACATGGTAGGGGTGTCTAATATAGTGGACAGAGAGTGGACCCAGTGTTTAAAAACTCCAGCAGCACTGCTGTGTCTGATCCACTCAGACCAGCACAACACACACTGACACACCACCACCATATCAGTGTTACTGCAGTGCTGAGAATGATCCACCACCCAAACAGTACCTGCTCTGTGAGGGTCCATGGGGGTCCTGAACACTGAAGAACAGGGTAACGGGGGTACCAAGTATCAGAGAAACAGATGGACTACAGTCTGTAACTGTAGAACTACAAAGTGCAGCTGTACAGTAAGTGGAGCTGATAAAATGGACAATGAGTGCAGAAACAAGGAGGTGGTCAAAATGAAGTGGTCAGTTGGTGTTTACAGAGAAAACACGCAGACATAGTAATATATTCCAGGCCTGTGCTGTTGTGTTTAATGGATCTTTAATGTGTTATAATGGCAGAGGACAGCAACAACATCTGCCTCTTCACCCAGCCACTCTGAATCACTGTAAACAGGGCGAAATAAATGACTGAACCGAGAGAGAGAGAGAGAGAGAGAGAGAGAGAGAGAGCATGAGAGAGTGATAGAGAGAGATAGAGAGAGCGAGAGGGAAAGAGAAAGAGAGAGACTGAGATAGAGAGAGAGAGAGAATAAGAGAGTGAGAGAGAGTGTGAGAGCGAGAGAGAGCGAGAGAGATAGAGTGAGAGAGTGAGAGAGAGAGAGATAGAGAGAGTGAGGGTGAGAGTGAGAGAGAGAGAGAGAGAGAGAAAGAGAGACAGAGATAGAGAGAGAGAGAGAGAGAGAGAGATAGAGTGAGAGAGTGAGAGAGAGAGAGATAGAGAGAGAGTGAGGGTGAGAGTGAGAGAGAGAGAGAGAGATAGAGAGAGAGTGAGGGTGAGAGCGAGAGAGAGATAGAGTGAGAGAGTGAGAGAGAGAGCGAGAGAGAGATAGAGTGAGTGAGAGAGAGAGAGAGAGAGAGAGAGAGAGAGAGTGAGAGAGATAGAGAGAGAGTGAGGGTGAGAGTGAGAGAGAGAGAGAGAGAGAGAGAGAGAGAGATAGAGAGAGAGATAGAGAGAGCGAGAGAGAAAGAGAAAGAGAGACAGAGATAGAGAGAGAGAGAGAGAGAGAGAGAGAGAGAGATAGAGTGAGAGAGTGAGAGAGATAGAGATAGAGAGAGAGTGAGGGTGAGAGTGAGAGAGAGAGAGAGAGAGGTAAGGTCAGTGTGCTCCAATTCACACAGTACAGATTTCAGGTTTGAGCCCGTGGGGACTGGTGCTCATTCGGGAGCCTGTGTGAGGGATTATGGGTAAAAATAACATAAAGAGGGCCATTGTGTTCCGCCAGAATCCAACCCAGATTACCAACACCAAAATGTCCAGCACAATCCCAGAATCCTCTCCTCTCCTAACTCCTCAAACCTTTACTAATCACTCATCTATTCATCCACTTACCTAGAGAGAGTGAAAGAGAGAGTGAGAGACAGAGAGAGAGAGAGAGAGAGAGAGAGAGAGAGAGAGCATTGTCTTTCATACACTTATCTGCACTAATTGGATTGCGGATTGGAGCCCACTCTGCAGAGCGCCGATAGAGAAAGTGGGCCGAGGTTGGACTGGGACGACCACTTTCTCCGTCTCTTTCATTCTGCTTTTAATGTCTTGTTTATGCAGCTGTTTAAAAAGCCAGCAGGGCATCTGGATCATAAAGAGAACAACAGCAGCACGTGGATGAGACGCGAACAGCTAATTCTGCATTCACAAACACAAAAATTCAGTATCTGCAAAATAACAGCTGTGAACTGACAGCTGCTGTTCATTTCTTCTCCATCTTGCTCACCGTTGACTTGACCGAATGAAGGTCCACCCCTGACCAGAGCATGTTCTATTAAAAGTCCAACTCTTTCCATGTTTTCCATTGGTGACTGATGACTGATGGAATTTCACCATTTGTGAGATTAATAAAGTATCACTTAACTTCTAGAACCCTCGCCCAATCGCCATTTTTCTGTAATGTTCTCCTAAATTCACACTGTTCTTGATCATACTGCCTAATCCATACAGTTCTACAATGTTGTAGAACTTTCTCTATCATTCATACTGCTCCTGAATGCTCTCAGGTTCACAGCAATCTAGAATGTTCTGCAACGTTCACACTGTTCTAGAATCTTATTCCGCATTCACACTCTTCTAGAATGTTCTTCTCCATTCACTGTTCTACTGTTGTCCCATTTACAGTTAACATATTCTCCACCATTTACACTCGTAAAAAAAATTCTTCTTGTTCATGCTGTTCTAGAATGTTCTCCTGTATTTACAGTGTTCTAGGTTATTCTCCTATATTCACAGTGTTCTGGAACATGTTCCTACTTTAATGCTGTTCTTGAATGTTCCCCTGCATTCATAGTTTTAGAATGTTCTCCCCAATTTATAGTGTTCTATAACATTCTCTCCAAATTGCATTGTTCTAGAATGTTTTCTCCATTCACAATGTGCATTTTCTCCCTCACTCTCCCTGATCTAGAACAGTCTTCCCATTTAGACTGTTCTAAACCATTCTCCACTACTCACACTGTTCAAAAATATTATCCTTGTTCATGCTGTTCTAGAATGCTCTTCCATATTTACAGTGTTCTAGAATGTTTTTTTATATGTGGTAATGTCCATTCATTTTTACACTGTTCTGGATTATTCCCCATCATTCACACAACGCCTATATATGGTGTTCTAGAATATTCTCCTATATTTGGTGTTCTAGAATATTCTCCTATATTTTGTGTTCTAGAATATTCTCCTATATTTGGGCGTTTAGAAAATTTTGCTATATGTGGTGGTCTAGAATGTTCTCACTTTCATGCGGTTCTTGAACGTTCCTTGCATTCAATTTTTAGAATTTTCCCCATCACACTGTTCTAGAACATTCTCCCAATTTACATTGTTCTACAATGTTTTCTCCATTCACAACATGCGTTTTCTCCCTCATTCTAAATGTTCTAGAATGTTCTCCCACATTCCCACTGTTTCAGAATGTTCTCTTAGAAAACAAAATGGAACCGTATAAATGGCAGAATATGTTCTACAACAATATGAACGAAGAATAAAGTTGCAGGACATTGTGTTAGGAATAGTCTGCTACCCACATAATGTCTAGTTGAGAAACTGACCAGTGACAACTGCCACATTGTGCAGACACATAGGCTGTAATTGTATACCTACATACACTGAGCGGACCTCATAAAATAGCCAGTAAACAGAAGCATAATGTACCGTGGATGACGGGTGCAGGGTTCTGTAATTGCTCCTGGAGGATTTGATGAGCAGTGTCTTTGGCTCCATTATAGTATCGAGCCTCATCCTCTGGCGAAAAAGTGACCACAGGCTCGAGAGGGAATCTGCTCTGTTGTTGCTGCCATAATTATTTGCTTTTTAAAACATGGAGAAAGTGAAAAGCTCTGTAGGATGTTAAAAACGGAGCTGCGCTAAGAATCAAAGATGTGCTCACACAAAGGCTGAGGAGTAGAAAGGAAGCAGATAAGTTTGAGAAATCCAATTAGAAACGGCGGTCAGCCAGACTTTCCCTGAGAACATTTTAATTCACTTAGTGCGGCTTGTAAGCACGGGTGGGATCTGTGGCCTGATTCTTTCACTGTGAGAACACTTCGCTTAAAGATGAAGATCAGTCCGTGTACAGTGACACAAGGGGAAGAACTCTCTATCTCTCTGTCTCGCTCTCTCTTTCTCTCACATTCACATGCGTGAATACTCCTGAATGGTCATCATGCCAGTCAGTCACATCTGCAGCCCTGGGAATGTGAATCATCATCTTGGAATACAGGGATAGGAATGTTGTGTTACTCTGTAATATGATGAGCAAAACGCAAGACCTGGTTGTCCAGCAGCTCAATGAAGGCACTGTGGTTCAAACTTACTGTCACTTCAACCAAAGGATAATTGGATTGCATAATTAAACCCCCCACAGAGCATCACAGAGCTCCTCCAGTTTGAACCACACCTTGCACACAGTCCTCATTGAAGGCCTCCTGAGGGCTATGATGAACACAACACCCAGCATCGTTCCCACACAGGCAGAAACCAGATTCATCTAACTAGATAACGCATTTCCAGTCACGAACAGTCCAGTTTTTGTGTCTCTTCACCCACTGTAACCGGACAACTCTGTGAGCAGAAGTGAGCGAAGGCCTGATAAGAATTTGTTTGTAGACTAGAATTTTTGTGACTGCTGGTCGACCCCTTTGACCAGACACTTCGATATACCTGCAGATTCAGCTACTTCCTTCACAGTATGACCTTTGCCATGCCCAAATGCCATCACTCCTTTTCACTAATCATTAACATTTGCTTTGTGACCAATTTTCCAAAAACTGAGACATTCACTGCACTGTACCACCTCTTCTCAATCTATGAATCCCGTTGCACACCCCGCAGGTATTTATAGCTCATACATCCTTGCTGAACGTCATCTGAAGGAGCCTGAAGTTACCACCTTACCACCTTAAACATGCAAGGTGACTCATATTTTGTCTAGGGAGCTTATTATCTGGCCAACAGAGGTCCTGTGGTCAACTTTTTATACCAAACATACCTTGACTGACCAACTACATTTGGCTGAAAGTTGAATTCTTTCCACAATTAAGCCTATTCAGATTGGTCACTCTAGTGATTTTTCAGCATGGAGAGCACTTCACTTCAAAGCACCTCTAAAGTAGTGATTTAACCGTGCGGAAATGGTGAAAACGTGGTGAAATTCCCCTTTAACGTTGACTATCCCTGTTGAAGTATGCGATATCATTACCTACAAACTATTGTACAGCACTCCAGGCAGGCAAATCAAATTTTTCCAGTGACAATCCCTCCACTGAGCGTTCGCACTTCAAACTCTCACCCTCCCACACCTCCACACACACCTTTCCCATGTAATTTAGCACTGTTATGCAACAGCAGGTTAAGAATAACCCAATCAGCGCTGCTGGGACCTGCCTGCACGGGTCTCGCTGCGGGAGATGGAGCAGTATTGATTTTTAGCCCAGTGGAAGCAAAGCCACCACTTCTCGGCACAAATCCTCAACCTGTTCTAAAATAAACCCTCTCCCAGGACCCCTCTCTGCAGACCAGTCCACTGTGTCCACCTCACTCTCTCTCTCTCTCTCTCTCACACACACACACACACACACACACACACACACACACACACACACACACACTAACAGTCTTCTGCTTTGTGTTTTTTTTTTTCCGTGTCCAATTTTTATCTCTTTTTCTCTCTGGTACGACCTGCGTGTCTCCATCCTCTCCTTTAGGATTAGTTCTGTCCGTCTGCTTCTCTAAAGCTCTTTTGATCACTTCTGGCCGCCCCTCAAAAGCCCCAGACTGTTTCTCTGCATCTCAGCATCTCTCTCTCTCTCTCTCTCTCTCTCTCTCTCTCTTCCAAGGCTTTGTCTCTCTTTCCAGCTCTCTTCCTTATCCAGCTCTTCTTCAGGTTTAACTCTGAGCTCTTTGCCTCCACATTTAAGGGAAAAAAAGTACTGCAGACAGGCTGAAACAGACGCACATGGTTAGAACTCATTAGTGGATCGGTGCAGGAACTGGAAGTGCTGGGTGTGTTTTGCCCCGAAACAGAATGTGAGAATACACCCTTCCTCTCTACGCCTTCTAGCTACCTCTGAAAAAAAGCTTTTTATGCATGTGTGCAGTGACCCAAATTACTTTTTAAGCATTTTTTTAAGTAATACTGAAGTTAGAGTGGAACTTCTACTTTTTCGCCTCTTCTCTGAATACATTCTTAAGAAATGAGCACATCTTACATCTTCAGTAGTGGTGAATGGAAATTCCACCAACTTTCAAAAAGTTTGGCGTAATCTGTTGAGATGTAAATTCATACAGTGGTTTGATGTGAAGTGCACATTATAGAGTAGACAGCCAGAATCTTTAACAGTGGTGGTGATAGGAACCAGACGTCTGAAGTGTTTGATGCCTTTAAAAACTTGCTTTCAAATTAAATGGTGCCTTTGGGATTTTGGGCTACAATGTGTTTGTTTGATAGGAACCGTTTTACAGAAACTTTTGAAGTCTGAAATCTTATCTAATCTGCTTTGTCACCATGACAACTTTAATTAGGACTGAATTTAGGACAGAGGCTATTACAGAACAACAGTTCTTAAGTTCATAATCTTATCCTAATAATAAGAAAACAGCATTACAGAAACATGCTAACTAGACTAAATCTCCTAAATACTGTCCTAACTTTAAGATAAACCCCAGATCTGTCTTAACTTCCATTTTAACCACCTGTTTCTATGGCTTTATGTAATGGCAGACAGTGTAATTCTCTATAACTTGCATAGAGATGCTACATTTATCTACTCTGAAAATGGTGCTTTAACTCGTGAGTTTTTTTTTCTAACAGCATCTTAAAAGCCAGACACTGCAGACACGATCTGTCTATTATTACCTTCGTGCATTAAAGTTGATGATAAAATATTACAGTGATGGTGGTGAATAATGAGGAGACAGAGCTGAACGCGTGTGTGTTTATTAGGAGGAATAACGTCAGCGCGCTCGGCTAAAGCGTTTGGGAAATGAAACTGAAACTGTGGAGCAGCGACTCTGATGAACAGCGCGAAGCACTGACACAACGTGAATAACTTTCAGTTTATCTGCTTTAGTTTGTTTGACCTTTTTTTACGTATCTAATGTTAGCTGTCTGGCTAACTAGCTTAATTATTTAGTTAGGTGATTACATTACAGCTGTGGTCATTTGGTCGTTTGATAGGTAACAGACACAACAATTGATTGTCGACTTTGATTGAGTAGGTTAAGATTTCTCAACTTGAGATACAATGCTGTAAGATAAGTTTCCTAAATTGAGATATGATTTGCATCTCTAATATGAATTTGTGAAAAATCTTATCTTGACCTGATAGATCTTAAGAAGTTTCTGTAATACCACCCCAAAAGTAACAAGAGTTTAATACCTCTTAAAGCTACCTAAAAGAAAACTACTTTATAAAGTGGTCAACCTACAGAGCCCCTCTTGTGACATACTGTATAAATAAAAAATAATGCGTTCCCACGCCTTATTAATGTGTGGGAACAACATCCAAATGCGTGGCCATGACTTAGTAAGGTGTGGGAACAAGATGATTAAATCATGGCCATGACTTAGTAAGGCGTAGGAACAAGATTGTAGCTTACTAAGTTGTGGCCATGCATTAGGATCTTGTTCCCATGCTTTACTAAGTCGTGGCCATCTCGTTTTCATGCCTTTCCAAGTCATGGCCACACATTATTTTTATTTATACAGGACATCAACAGCGGGGCTCTGTATCAACCTGATGCTGAACCTGAAGTCTTTTATGAGAGTTCTAAAAGAAGGATTTGCCCTAAAATGTTAAATGGCACATGCAGGCAAAATAGCACCCAAAGAGCTTTTTTAATGCTTTTACTTTCATCATTAAATATAAATACTCAAAATACATGTATAGGGTTCACTGGTCATTTGTGATAGTAAATAAAATGGCTACATTTGCCTAGTAGACACGGCGTTGTCTGTTTCCTATGCCCACCATAAACAAACCGGTCAGGAATGTTCTATACCTTTGGCTATTACCCCTTTTGAATGACTTTGATGACATTATACTATAAGAAATGTAGAATAAATAGTAGAATTCCTTTTTATTAATGACTTTTAGTTATTAAAAAATAGCAAACAATTAATAACCAAATAGTACAATAGTGCAAGTCACATTAACTATCGTGCAGTAAAAGCAAAAATAGGCCATCTTTATTTCCTGATCTGCTGTTTCAGTTTTATGTCTTCCCTGGTTCTAATGTGTCTTCTGGTTGTTGAACAGTGGAGTGAAAGAGCTGTCCTCTGAATTAATAATGTTCCCCAGTCACCACTTCAGTCGAAAGCGTACAGCAGTGAGCAGAGCGAGGCTGACTCACACAGGTCACAACAGAAGGTAAGAACCTGTTTGTGTTTCCATTCAGAAAGTCAAGGAATACTGGGACAAGCTAGCCTCTTAGCTTTGGACATTCTCACTCCAAGGCCGCTATTTGGATGTTATCTGGGATGGGGGGATAATAAGGGTGTGAATTATTATCCTGACAGCGATTCACTTCACAATTTATTGGTTTTCGATTTCATTAAAAAATCATTTTTGTTCATTAAAAATGATTAGATTCAATCCACTAAGTAATGATTTGATCCAGCAGATATTTGATTAAGAAATCTAATAAATTAACAGTATTGATATTGTAGCGTTCACCGCTGTGAAAGAAGACACAGCTTTGCGCAAGTTGTGGTGCTTTATTAACGAGCTGTTGTCAGCCACAGCAATGCCGTACACAGACGTCTCTCTAACAGTTCACAGCAGCTTCGCTATGTCTACTCTTTCCTCCATATGCACTACACTTACTCAGTACATCCTAATCTACACAGACCATGGCTACAGGCTAGCTGCACCTTCAGAATAAAAGTCCTTACAGAATTCATACAGATAAATGCAAATTAAACACTTGAACCTAAAACCTGAAGCACATTTACCAAACATGCTACAACATACTGACCTAAAACACCTTTTCTAAAGTTCTTTCCAACAATATTACCAGACCAAACTGATGTCGTCACACAGTGATTCTCAACCTACTAATCAAAGAACATTTTGGGAGGTGTGGGGAGGTGATGCGACATCATCCTTAAGGAAAAAAGCTTTGTATTTGTTTAGATATTACAAGTATATTTGCTTAAAGAAATGAGTTTTCTTAATAAAACATGGTATTCAAGGCATACAATGATGTATTTAGTATTTCCCTTTTAAGCAGCTGCATAGGGAGAAATTATAGATGATGCAATGAGAAAACTAATGATTCATTACACCACTAGTGGACAAACTTATACCAAAGCCTCCAGACTCATTGTTTTCCTTTTTTATTTTTAAAATCATTACATCCTCTTACATCAAAGTAAAGAGCATTTTTCCCTTCCCCTGTAAAGTTTCCATTTCTGAGATTGACAGTTCTGATATGACTGTTATGCAAAGTTGCCTTTATGTGCAATCAGAACTAATGGAATGGAGATCTGGACCTAATCTGGATCAACTGCAATCCTTTGTAATAAATGGGTTTAATTGACTTGTTTGAGGCAATTATGAGAGTAGCCAGGCCTCCCCAGGAGCCAACTGGGTCTTGACTCAACATCTTTGGTCATACTCCCTAGGCTTCAAAGCACCAAGCAGAATTAGGTGACTGAACAGAAGTCCTGAGTTGGGCATCATCTGGAATCTTTGTTAATGTGCTATTCAGCAAAGAACACTCTTGCCAATATTCTGGAAGGAAAGGGAATTTTGTTTCAGAAGAGGTACCACTATTGCCTCCTTTTTGTCTTTTTGTACCTCTCTTCTCCTCCTCCTCCTCCTCCTCCTCCTCTCCTTTCTCCTCTTGTCATTACCTCACACCCCGCTGGTTCATTTAATCCCAATTAGCTCTGTGTTGAGTAAACCTTCACGGCTGATTAATGCTCTTACCACAGCTGGGCTCCTTCCGCGACCACAAGGGAATGAGACAAGGGAGGCAGAGCATTCATCCGGCTGAAGGGACAGGGGGCAACTCTGGGGAAAGGGATTTAACTGAACCCCTCTCCTCCAGGGCTGCCGACTCATCTCCTGTGTCTGTGTATCTGAAGGGCAGTGCACATTCTCAACTCAATTCTCAATCCCTCAACTGTTCAGTGACAAGATACTAGGACATTATGACCAACACATTTTGGTTATTTCATATAGAATGGCAACAGTTTTTGAAAATGGAAGAGGAGACGTTTCAACTGAATGTGCAAATTATTAGGGTCAACCGTCAGGGATGCCCGCTATTTCCTTGACTTTCACTACTGGCGCCAGGTGAAAGCCGAGAATCCCAATTGATTTCCGGTGTTACTCAGGATTCAGTTATGCTGTATAGGGATTTTTCAAGCTCAACAGAAGCTTGTGTGTGTTTAGCATGGGTCACTGCCCAAAAGACAACTAGCCAAAGGCAGGCAAGTGGTCTAAAACTGGAGATGTGGGGTAACTAGAGTTACTACATTATGTATAGTAAAAAATTGTGGATGTGTGGTACATGTATGAGTCATGTTAATCAACATTGGGACAGTTACTAATTACTCTTAAACTGTAATGGGATTATTTCACTCATTACTTTCTGGAAAAGTAATATCACTACTTATTACTTTACTTCTGAGTTATAAATACAAATCTGTACCAGCGAAAGAGAAAATTGCTCAATGAAGTCAGACACCGCACGTAATCTTGGCTCATACTTTCTTCCCTATTTGTGAAGGTATGAAAGGTTTGAACCCTTACAGACCCCCTTAGTGTTGAGAGAACTAAGACATGGACTGGGTATTTGAAACAATGAGCAAGAAAGGCAAAACACCTTTGAATGAAAGACAAGTGGCAGGCACACTCATTTAAGTGATGGACTGTCATTGCTATTGGCTTTTTCAAGCTCAACACAGGTTAATATGTATCTGGCACAGGCCACTGCTCAAAAGACAACCAGCCAAAGGCGGGCCAGTGGTCCAAAATGGCTCAGTGATCAAAGAGGCAGAAGGAGGCTAACACTGGTTAGTCAACAGTTAGTCAGCTGACAGACCAAACGGAAGTACAACACAATAATAAACAAGGCACTCCTAACGTTTGTATACTCAGTATGGACTTCCATCTCTGCCAGCACAGCTTTCAGTTTGAAGACGTGCAGGGCGTGGCATGGGTTCATAGTTTCCTCTGCTTGTGGCATAGCGAATTAATGACTCCATGGTCAGACTGGGTTGAAACAGACATCACTGCAAAGCTCATAACAGCTGGGTTCATGAAGGCTGACAAACGCCTGACTGTGAACCTGACTGGAAGCAAGTCAGCACTTGCGTTGAGCAAGAATTTGATCTCTTTGCTGTTTATGACATAAAACTGACCTAAAACTGATGCAATCACAAAGATATTCAACCTTATTCAACCTTTGTTGATGCTAGCAAGGAAAGCTATTTAGAATGGATTGATAATAAAAAATGTGATCTAATGAAATCGAACGTTCCTAGATTATTATTTAGATTGTGCCACAAACACATGTTAGAAAAATAAGCCTTTGCTTATCAGAATTCCATTCTAAATGAGGATTTATGCTCACAGTACATCCAACAATGGAGGCCATATGGAGCTTCTTTTACACAGTGATAGACACAGTAGCACAGACAAAAGCTCCAATTTTACACGCTAATCCATTTTATTATAGTCAAATTCATCAAGCACATGTAACAACTATTCTGAGAACAGATTTTTTGGGGGTAAATCGTACAAAGGCAAAGTCTCTAAATGCATTCTTTACAAGATCTTGGACAATGGCTGTTAAGGAAATGTGTTAATGTGACAAATGACACCACAAATGTTGTTAACACTGTTAACACATTTCCCTTGTTTGACCCTCTGAAGCATCTACAGCAGTGCAGAAGCCGAGTTGCTCACACGCTTTGACTGCATGTGTGATTTATATGATATACACACTCATTGGCTGGAACATGCAGTCACCACTGATCTCAAATTAGAAATGCTGTTCACTCTGTAGGATTTTCAGGATAAGGTTCATATGAATGTTCATGCGTTAATGTGAGGTTTGTGCATTCAAAATAATGTTATTGAATCACTGGAATAAATAAAAATAAAACAATGTTATGGAATTGGCGAAATAAATACCTGGAAAATAAAGGCATGAACTAAATGTTCCTTTCAATGGAAAATATATATTTAAAATTCTGCTGTATATAGTCCAAGACTAGACTTAATCTTGTGCGGGAAATTGGCCCACAGTGTGACTAATCACGATTATTTTAAGCATTTGACAGCCATATAGACATGTGCAAGAACATCAACACCACACAAGGGTTGTTGGAACAAAACCTCATATCTCCATCAGTTTTTGACATAGTGTGAATATGCCTTTGCCTTGTAAATTTCAGGATGAATGGAATAAAAGAAACGGCCCAAAATCACTTGGAAAAGAGTCTGATTCCATTCACTTACATCAAACGTTTTTCCTTCTCCTGTAAAGTTACCATTTTGGAGATTTTGTTTCAACAGCAGTATATATATATATATATGTGTGTGTGTGTGTGTGCATGCGTATACAGGGAGATTCACTTGAAAGAGGCGCCAAATATAGGATGAAGCAAAGAAAAATACGCCGCGTAACTTGACGTGTGTGTAATCAATTGCATTACATGTGATGCTGGAAGTGAATCTCTCTTTTCTGCCAGACACATGAAGGGGTACGGAGGGATGCACCTGGAAGCTGCAAATGGAGGTTAAACATCACGGCGGCTGTCTGGCACCCACTCGCTCCGACGCAGGGGCATCCTGGCTTGTTTGAAGCTCCATATACTGAGGAGCACATTGCATGTTTTTCAGTCAGATTGATTCGTTCTAGCGATCGTCATCACAGAATATTCGGGGCCTCTTTCGAGTGAATCTCCCTCTATATTTCTTGATTTAGCTGGATTATCTGTCAAATATGCAATAACAGAAAAAGTGAGGGACATTTCTATTACTCGGTCTTCAGTCTTCTAATGTAAATCTTGCTTCATGAGAAGCTGAGGGAAAAGGGCGATACCACCACACAATGTAGCTAAATTAAACATGTGGAACTGCAGTTTCACTCCCATCACTTACTGAAGATGGAGAAAAGCAGAGGGAGAGGAAAGACTCAGCAATGCATGTATGCAGCATTGTAACTGTAGAAAAGCCATATATAGATATATATAGGTTTTTTTAAAACACCGGCTGTTGATGTGAATATTTCATGATGAATAAACCAACAGATTGATGTGAAATGCTCTGATCTAGAGAAACAGTGGTAGTGATAGGAACCAGACGTCTGAAGAGTTTAATGCCTCTAAAATCTCCTACATAGACAGTTAATACACTGAGTATATGCTTGATGCCTGTGACATTGGTTTAAGACAGTTTTGCAATAAGATTTCAGTAAGATTTTTTTTTAAAGATATTCATGGCAGAGAGGTGCATTGCAGGGCACTGTAAGGCCAAACAGTCTCTTTTTTAGATTCACCACTATTCTACTATTATCAGCATAAAACAAAAACGTAGAATCCTCATAAGATAAAACTCATAAGCAGGTCATTGTGGATAGTAAACAAACTGCTTATGTATGTGTGTTAGACAGTGAGAGCCCTGGTTCCTATCACCACCACAGTGAAGACACCTCTTCGCATGAAGTCATTGTGAATGAGTTTCAACCACTGAATTATGCAGACATATAGACAAATCAGTACAATTCACCTTGAACTGCATTTTATCCCCTTCATATAATGATAATGTTCATCCTTACTATATGATTCTATATATAGCACTGAGGGAAAGAGGGGAACACAGTCTCTGATGAGAGCAAGGCAACGGGAAAAGAAGAGTGAGAGAAAGTGAGGGAGCTAAAGGGCAGACAGAGGGCCATGGTTTTTGGGAGGGAGGCAGGGGTGTAGGTGCTAAACGCCATCATCACGTCTACAGAGCTGCTGAGAGAGCAACAGAGGAAAGAGAGGGAGGGAGCGAGGGAGGGAGGGAGGGAGGGAGGGAGAGAGGGAGAGAGAGAGAGAGAGAGAGAGAGAGAGAGAGAGAGCATAGATCAAAGCTGTGCAGCGCAGGGAGATATCAAACACTGAATAATTGGGTCATAAAGATTCCGCCTCTCTGATGCCCGGGATCAACAAAAGCTCAGTGCAGCGCCTCGGAACCATCAGAGCACAAACACACAACATATGCATAATGCACACAGACACACACACACGCACCTGGGCAAAGGTTGCTATACACACACACACATACACACACACATACACACACACATACACACACACACACACACAACCCTGTCTTTCCATCTTTGTGGGCGTTTTCTATAATCTGTATAACAGTACACTGTCAGGAATAAAGGCATTAAACTGTCACTGGGACAGTGCCACTCTTGTCACTGGGGTGGTCCCCTCAAGGGTACATCTCAGTACCTTTCAATCAATCAGCATAATCCCAGTTAGACTTAACAGAACCAGTCATTAGTGCTCTCCTCCAAGAGTGTTCAGCTGTCCAATGACTTTGTGTTAGTGACACTTTCCAAAGATGCAGCGGATGGCTTCATATGACTTGTTCACCCTCCTAATGCTGGTGGTATCATGTGATTGGGGGAGTCCTAACTAGTGGGTGTAACTGAATTGCACTACAAAGGAGAGAAAACTGGAAAAAAATCCTTAAAAAATGGAATAAGTCATCACGCTTTGCCTAGTCCTCCACCCAAACAGGACAAAAGCTGTTTCACTTTCATGCACTTAAACTCACAGGTGTGGACAGGCATGGAGTCGAATTAGACTGGAGTCAGGAAAATGATGACTGTAGACGTGACATGATGAGAGAAAAAAAGACTTGCGACTCGACTTTGACTTTAACAGGGGCCCTGGTGTTGAAAGCTGGAGGAAAGGCTCAAAACATGCAACCAAAATAAATAAATAAATAAATAAAAAGTGTCATCTTCATCTACATACATTTTTCTTATTGTTAAATTCAGTTGTACTTTGAAATTTGTAGTGTGCCTTTCATGATTATCCACGTACCATTGATTTATTCATTTATTTAAGTGTGTTTAAGGGCAACTAATTGAGTAAGTAATAAAACCTGATGTTAATTTACTGTCCTACCTCGATAGTAGGATGTAGACTAAATGACTCTACAGTCACCATCATTTTAATGTTCAGCATTGCAGTGACCTTCGGTTCGCTGAAGAATTCATACTGACTTGTTTAGAAGTCAACGTTTTGGACTTCGGACTCAACTTGAGACCCACTGAACTGACTCAGGACACGACTCAGGACTTGAGTGTCAGGATTTATTTGCTTCTCACTTGCATTAATTCAGTGACTTTTTTGATTTGACTTCTGAATACAATGACCGAAAAAAAACCATTCTGCAAGATGTGTGAATTGAACTCCCATTGGCTACAATGTCTCCACCCAAAGTCCCTGTAACATGAATCGTCCTATGGTGGCGCACCCCTCTGCTGTTCTGTATATGGGGAAGGGACCACCCTGGACAAAGGACGCAAATTCACTGCACACTGAAACACTTAATTGACCTATATTATTGTCTCCTTATCATTTACAACTATGTAGGCATCTAAATGAGGCCAGTAGTTAGGCTGGGTGAGTGGACAGGGCAAGTTAGCTTATATGGGCTCATTCAAACAGCCTTTAAAGTATTATCTACATATAATTTATACCAATCATTTACGCATCACTACATACTGTATGTTTCTACTGCGCTAATTGTCAATAAAGACATTTGGACAATATTAATAATAAATGTGGACTGATAAATGCCCTCTGGTTTGCTGTACATCAGCGCTCCGGTTTAAAACTGCCTTCATGAATATTGGAGGTTTAAGAGAAACAAGAACTCAAGCACATCTCAAATTAATGTTTTGTAAATAAAGTTTTTTTAAATAATAGCTTATTGGAGAACATGGACACGACAATGCTAGCCTTATCATGTGTTGTTGTGCAGTGTTAAAACCAATATATGACTGGAATTTTACCCATTTATCCGGTAAGCTAAATAATTCCCGGAAACTACCTAGTGAATATATGAAATATATTCCGATTAGCTTTCTGAGATAACAGATTTAACCTGTGGATAATTGCTGGTGATTAGTTTAGGACTGTAGCTAGCTAACATGGTCGTGAACGTCAGGAACCGAAGCGAGTCTTTGGGCTTGAGCACGGTTTCTAATAAAAACTGTAGTTTTTGCAGTAAATAAAGAACGATTGAACAAACAAACAGTGTCACAATGCCAGACTGATCCTGTTTTCCACCCTGGGGATGACACAAAAAGTAACCTTCACATAACATCACCAAACATTCAGTAAGTATCATCATCAAACTACATTACTTGCCACCAGCCTTCATCACTTTATTATTATCAGTCAACAGTCAAAGCTCCCCTCTGCCCGGCCCGAGGCTGTGCCCAGTGAAAGCATCCGTTTAACACCACAGACGTGCACCCTGGACCCTGGAGCTCTGATTCAGGTTTGAGGCCCAGCTGTGTTTACGAAACAAAAAAGAAGAAATAAATCAGCACCACAACCACAAGCGATTCTCCTTCTGCCATTTAAGAGAAGAAACACCCAGCTATTTCTGTCGGAAGGATTTGGATGATTGCCTCGCTGCTGAAATGTTTAGCAACACTGTGCTTGGCAGTGCTGGGAGGCTGCAGGAGCTTCGGTAGGTGACTATACCGCACATGCACACAAATAAACAGTACTAGAGTGAATAAAAGCACAGGCAAGGCTATAAATAGCCCACAATAGGCCCCTGCCTGCACTGTTACGCCTCAAACAGCGTCTGATAACGGGGGCGCTCCGTTTCTCAGACACATTCTCTATTTGCCCTCTCATTACACATCACAACCCCGTTCATTACACAAATGACTGCTCTCAAACGGGAAGACTCGCTAACTTCACATTAACATTTTTCAATTCATTTCCCCCGAAGTCTGTTTATAACAGTTTGAGTATTGTGCCTCATTCATAAAGCCACACGGGATTACAATAACTGTTAAGTTCAGACCGGAATGCTGGGAAACGTTGGAAAAATGAGCTTCACTTTCGGAAGTCTGGTGTAGTTATACACAGGCTTCCTGACACAACAGATTGTCTGCAGCAACAACACGCTGTATCACTTCAACAGGAATTAATGGGAAAAACTGCTGTAGGCTGAAAGGATGGTCATATGTAAATGTGTCATGTGACATCACAAACATGATTCAGTGAAAACAGGCTGCTTTTCAAACTATATGGACTGGGGAGTCAATGCATTTGTAAGTATGAGTGCGTTTACATGCACTCAATAATTCAGCTTCATAATAATCGGATTTCGGCAGTTTTCTGATTATTCAAATGGTGATGTAAACAACACACTCTGATTTCTTCGATCAGAGTAAGGTCTAGAAATCCAGTAAAGAGAGACCCTTTTAGCTCAGTAATCAAATTTCTCAGTGCATGTGAACTCTTACTCTGATTTCTTTCATTTATCTCAGTCTGTGCATGTGTGAAAAAAGACAGCGGTACCAGAAATAAGTGAACATTGTTGCCACAAGACGCAGCAAAACCCTTTTGGAGCGACGCTGAAACCAGTTACATGCTTGACGAAATGGATTTAAATCTTCTTCTTCTTCTAGATGATGTACATCCATATTTTCAGGTCAAGTGGTACAGTTTTTAAAGAAAAAGGCTGCATGAAGTTTTACATTTTGTTTACGTCACGTCTTTTTCTGTGAGTTTATTGGCTGGTTGCAAAGCAGAAATCTGATTACTGCCCGACTCATATAGACCCAGAGTTTCCCCATCATCTGATAACTCAAGTGAATGTAAACACACTCAATGTTTACATAAGTGGTGACTTGAAATGTAAAATCAGGACAGACTGCGTCAAAAACCAAAGAATGCTGACAATAAATAAAAACAGTGCTGTTTAAGTGCATCAGTACTGACTAGTGCAGGAAAGCGAAGTAAACAAACACAACTACTTCTCATTTTTACTGCCATTAAACTGATCTGTGAAGTCTTAGAGTTCAATACTTTGTCATAGGCCTATTTAATCTTTCTTGTTGTTTATTTGGGGAGTTTTTGGTCAAAACTGTCAACTTTTTTTTCCTTTTTGAGAGAAAAGTTTCAGCCAAAAGTGGTCAAAATGTGCATGTTTTGGAATTTTTTTCAATAAAGGAGAATTAGGGATGCACCTTTTAACACACACATGCATAGAGCCAGTTATGTAAATAGCAACTGTATGACATGCATGAAAACACAAAGTGTGGAGAGGATGTTATGACAGCACTCAAAGACACTGCACTGGATTGTCGACAGAGCTCGCTAAGCCCTCGAAAAGACCCCAAGCCCTCGTGTTTCTGTTTGTTGTTGAACGTCAAATTATCACATTTACTGCCATCTGTTCAGGATGGCTACAGCTGATCAGCGCGTTTGGCTTCAACACCCAGCAAGTACACCAGCCCGGAAACACGATTTATGCAAACACAGTCAAATTCACATCTTCTCTAGGGCTTTCCATTTCTAGGAAGACGTCTGCATATATTCAGTTTGGGGAAAGTGGGCAGCGTTTCTACTGTATCTCTTGCTGTCTCATTAGCTGATGCAATGCATTGGTAACAGAGGTGAGTGATACCAAACAGATGCATGATATTTAAAGAACTATGATCTTTCCAGAGCTACAGCAGCAACATCATATAGGTCCACATGAACTCTGTACATCTATATGAACACAGCAGATTTACTGACACTGTCTATGCATTACAGGCATTTAGAACGTTTTCAGAGGACAATGAAGCCAAACCTTGGACGAATCTGATATGTCAACAAACCCACAGGTGGGTCATAACAAGCTCAGTTTACTCTGATGCAAAACTTTCAGGGTAAAATATTGTGCATTGTGTGAGTTTGCACCATTTGCAAGTCCCTGTAGTTACTTAATAAGCCTTAGTATGTCATAAGCCTGAGATTTAAAGGGGTTAAACATCCAGCATAGTGTGAAAACATGGCTTATCAGACCTGTTTGAGAACTGTCTGGAAGTGGTACTAATTTTTTAATGAGCACATGTGATTGATATCCATTAGTCCAGGGGCTAGCAACATGCAACTCTTTTACTGTCCTGTTGTGGCTCCACAGCAGAATCAGATTAGTAGGTAATAATAAAATGATCCTCCTTTGCAGTAAAATAAAGCTCTGCGGATCGTTCAACGTGGTCTTAAACGCTGAAGTTAATGTAGAACTGCTAATTCACCCTTTAACCCTGAAGGTTGGTGCGCAGACAGTTGGTCTCCATAGCAATGCAGACAACAATCTTGCCTAGATAATATCCAACAAAATGGCAAAGAGAACATTTAATATGAATATTGAAAAGGACGAATGGACTTATTTGTATTTATAATCACTCCAACTGGTTTCCTGATACGTTTAATCTGCGAGAAACTGTCAAACACTAAAAAGTCACAAAGTCTGTTTCTCATTCACTGGCTTCTTGTTTGAACGAGATCCTGACAAATGAGAAGCTGACTCCAGCCTTATGTAAAATCAAACGCTGAGATACAAACTCATCTACTTTTGAGAAAAAGTTTCCTGCCAGAGATGCGAGAAAAGCAGCTACATCTGAGCTAAAGCAAAGCAAAGCAGTTTCCATTTATATTAATATATTATATTATTTGTTATCCTATACTAACACATAAGCACATACTGAGTCATATTTACAGCAGAGATTGTGAAATGGATATAAACTGTTGTAACTCCCAAGGTGGTTGGATATTTGCTGAAAGGACAAAATGGCTCTTTTTAACATTTGGGTTGCAACCTCTGCCTTAGTCCAACACTCCCAGTCACCACTAAAGAAAAACTAAACACAAGAAGAAATGAGTGAAATAGGCTCTACATCCACAGGGAATCCAAAAAAAAGTAAAGCTCTTGTTCACTTTACTGCTGAATGTGCATCTAGGAAATGAGGGCAAGGTTGTTAGCTTTGTTTCTGTAAGTTTCTCTGACTCGAGCAGAGAGAAAGAGGTGTGGAGAGGCTGAAGGAGAAGCTGTGTAGGCAGGACATGCCTCATCAGCCTTGTGACTGGTGAGGGTACTGCTAATGTAAGTGCAATACGAGATGCGTGGACAAATATGGCATTGGCCATATACAGTGGGTTGCAAAAGTATTCGGCCCCCTTGAACTTTTCAACCTTTTGCCACATTTCAGGCTTCAAACATAAAGATATGAAATTGTAATTTTTTGTGAAGAATCAACAACAAGTGGGACACAATTGTGAAGTGGAACGAAATTTATTGGATATTTTAAACTTTTTTTAGAAATAAAAAACTGAAAAGTGGGGCGTGCAATATTATTCGGCCCCTTTACTTTCAGTGCAGCAAACTCACTCCAGAAGTTCAGTGAGGATCTCTGAATGATCCAATGTTGACCTAAATGACTGATGATGATAAATAGAATCCACCTGTGTGTAATCAAGTCTCCGTATAAATGCACCTGCTCTGTGATAGTCTCAGAGTTCTGTTTAAAGCGCAGAGAGCATCATGAAGACCAAGGAACACACCAGGCAGGTCCGAGATACTGTTGTGGAGAGGTTTAAAGCCGGATTTGGATAGAAAAAGATTTCCCAAGCTTTAAACATCTCAAGGAGCACTGTGCAAGCGATCATATTGAAATGGAAGGAGCATCAGACCACTGCAAATCTACCAAGACCCGGCCGTCCCTCTAGACTTTCAGCTCAAACAAGGAGAAGACTGATCATAGATGCAGCCAAGAGGCCCATGATCACTCTGGATGAACTGCAGAGATCTACAGCTGAGGTGGGAGACTTTGTCCATAGGACAACGATCAGTGGTACACTGCACAAATCTGGGCTTTATGGAAGAGTGGCAAGAAAAAGCCATTTCTCAAAGATATCCATAAAAAGTCTCATTTAATGTTTGCCACAAGCCACCTGGGAGACACACCAAACATGTGGAAGAAGGTGCTCTGGTCAGATGAAACCAAAATCGAACTTATGTTTGGCGTAAAAGCAATACAGCTCATCACCCTGAACACACCATCCCCACTGTCAAACATGGTGGTGGCAGCATCATGGTTTGGGCCTGCTTTTCTTCAGCAGGGACAGGGAAGATGGTTAATATTGATGGGAAGATGGATGGAGCCAAATACAGGACCATTCTGGAAGAAAACCTGTTGGAGTCTGCAAAAGACCTGAGACTGGGACGGAGATTTATCTTCCAACAAGACAATGATCCAAAACATAAAGCAACATCTACAATGGAATGGTTCACAAATAAACGTATCCAGGTGTTAGAATGGCCAAGTCAAAGTCCAGACCTGAATCCAATCGAGAATCTGTGGAAAGAGCTGAAAACTGCTGTTCACAAACGCTCTCCATCCAACTTCACTGAGCTCGAGCTGTTTTGCAAGGAAGAATGGGCAAAAATTTCAGTCTCTCGATGTGCAAGACTGACAGAGACGTACCCCAAGCCACTTGCAGCTGTAATCACAGCAAAAGGTGGCGCTACAAAGTATTAAAGCAAGGGGGCTGAATAATATTGCACGCCCCACTTTTCAGTTTTTTATTTCTAAAAAAAGTTTAAAATATCCAACAAATTTCGTTCCACTTCACGATTGTGTCCCACTTGTTGTTGACTCTTCACAAAAAATGTCAATTTCATATCTTTATGTTTGAAGCCTGAAATGTGGCAAAAGGTTGAAAAGTTCAAGGGGGCTGAATACTTTTGCAACCCACTGTATTAGGCACTGGAATGTTATTCACAGGGCATACTTTGGGCATGTATGTAGTGTTGCCACAAGAGCAAGATTAACCTAATTTAGGTTCCCTGAGGCTTTAAACATGACAATGCCTCAAAGGCTTCTTATACCAATGCCATACACTCTAAAAATGTCCCACTATAAACCTTTGAAGATTGGTTTTTTTTTAAGGACCATACATGTTTTGAGACAGATTCAATTTCTTAAAGAACTTTGGACAAAGAGAGGTCTTCTTGTGTAAGGAAAGATCTTCTAGCTTAGAGGTCGGTGACCCAAATGTTAATAAGAGCCACTTTGACCTTTCAACAAAAATCAAACCACCTTGGTGGACACAAGATTTTAGGTGCATTTTACCATCTTGGCTGTAAATATGTCTCAGTATGTGTTAATGTACTAGTATAGACTAAAATATATAATTTAAACAAAAACACAGACTTACTTTGCTCTGCTTTAAGCTTCAGCTCAGCTATAGCTGCTTTTCTCACATCTCTGGCAGGAAACTTTCCCGCAAAAGTAGAACAGTTTCTTGTAAAATGTCTCTTAACGTTTGATTTTTACGAGGCTGCAGTCGCTGCTCCTTTGAATTTTCTTATTTCACCTTAAAAGGTGCCTGAGCTGCCAGAATGTAACTGTTGCACCACTTAAGGTGAAACTGAAAAAATTGAACAAGAAGCTAGAGAATGAGAAAATGACTTCAGCCTTACGACTTTTTAGTGTTTGACAGTTTCTCGTCGCAGATTAAACGAATCAGGAAACCAGCTGGAGAGATTATAATTGTAAATAAGTCCATTCATCACCAAATTATCAATGTCTTTGCCTTTTTTGTTATCTACTAACTAGGCGAGATTGTTGTCTGTGCTGCTATGGTGACCAACCATCTGCGCTCCAGCTTTCAGGGTCAAATGTGTTGAATTAGCAGTTATACGCCACATCAACTCAGGTGTTTAAGACTGTTTATTGTTAAACTGTGTTGAACGATCAGCAGAGCTTTATTTTACTGCAAAGGAGGATTATTTTATTTTACCTACAAATCACATTCTGCTGTGGAGCCACAACAGGGCAGTAAAACAGCCGCATGTTGTCAACCCATTTTCTAGGAACTAGGGCTGGGCAATATGACAATATATATCACTATCATGATGAATTATGTCAAAATACAATACAATATGCTTTTCTAAACATATTGTGGATATCATCAGTACTTGCAGAATACCGACCAAGTAATGTTTCATTAGAAATAAAGAGCAAAATTAGTCCCGATTAACTGGGTTTAGTGTAGCACAGCATGCAAAATGTTGAATAAAAATCACTGCATTCCCAGTTTTTAATAGTATTCTTCTAGAAGTAGCACTACTGTTTTTTTCCCTATACCAATTGAACAGATGCTCTTAAAATATTGCAATATTATACTTCTACCATATCTCCTATCTCTACCAGGAACCTTTGGTTTTCAGAATATGGAAGGAATTTTTTGTTCCTTGAAGAACCTTTCATTTGATTGTTCTCTAGAGATGTGGGAGTCATAGGAACCTTTAAAGAACCTTCACATAATGTAGCATCTATAACAACTGAAGATTTTTCCAAGTCCAAGTCAGAAAACAATTAGAAACCTTTAATTTTAAGACTTTACACTCAGTTCAGCACAGTTTTGATGGATTTGTACTGTACTAGATGATAAATACTACAGATACTTGTAATGATCTACTTTTTCCTAGGTCCACTTCAGCCCTTGATATTTATCTCCTAATTCTTAACTCAGCTTCAGTTTCATCCTGTTCCGTTGGTTTATCTCCTGTTCTACTTTGCTGTTGCTCATACATTTCACTTCAAAGCTTTAGCATTTTAAAATAGGCCAAGATGATCTTAAGACTTCAGCTCCTGTGCTGATAGATGCTTGATGCAGTAAAATGGTACACCATAGACTCCAGCCAGTATTTAACTGAAATTACAGCACACGTACTTGAGGATGGGCCTCCTCTCCTACCTCTGCAAAGACCTACAATGAATGTAAATTCACTTACCCACATAAGCCAGGCGGCTTTTTGGTGGAACCACTTTGTTACCCCCAGCATGGCAAAACTTGCGGGCCAACAAAGGTGTCCCATTGGCCAAAAGCAGGTCCATGGCCTCTCGACCCACAGCTACTACTCCGAAAGAACCTCTGTACATCCGTCTTTGGTCATCTGCTCTTCTATCCATCTATCTCTCTCCCTCACACAACCACATTACCTATGCAGAGCCTTTGAACCTTTACAGACAGGGCCAACAAAGCCAAGCCGGGATTTGCTTAGAAGATCTAATGCATTGTTTCAGGGAAAACATGCATAATGGTTTCTCTGGGCAGACGTAACACAGCATGGGAGGGTGGACGGGGTGGTCAGCGAGGGACGACAAAAGGTGTACAGATGGAAGAGACTGAGAGTGCTTAGAGACAAAGAGGGAGACTTAATAGTATGATATAAAGGGTCAGTTACCCAGAGCACAATAACTTTAGTCCAAGGCTAAAAAGGCTTTTCAATGGTGAATCTCCATTGACATTTCAATTAAGGCTAAGACTAGTGTTGTATTTCAAGTTGTCCCTAATCAATATTCTCTAGGAAAGCAGAGGGGAAATAGAACACAATCCCTAGGAACAGAAATAGTCCAAACTTACTATTCCCCATATTGGAAAATCAATGGTACTGTATGGAACACTACTATAGTGAACAAATATGAGCCCAGATCACTACTTAAGATTAAGAGACCCTATTAGTCCCACAAAGGGAAAATTTCACCTCCGCAATCTAACCCATCGATGCAGTGAAACACCACATACACACTAGTGAACACACACACTAAGGGACAGTGAGCACACTTGTCCCAAGTGGTGGGCAGCCCTATCCCAGTACCCGGGGAGCAGTTAGGGGTTAGGTGTCTTGCTCAAGGGCACAGACTGTCAGCTCAGAGGATCGAACCAGCAACCATCTGGTCACAGGGCTGGTTCCCTACCCTCCAGCCTATGACTGCCCCAAAATTTCCTACAGAAAAAAACAAGGGCACTACACAGAAACACTATCACAGGCAACGTAAATGGTCTCTTATCATTATCACCTACATTAGGAAATGGAAAAGCACTATATAGGATATTATTATAGGGAACAGAAATTATCCCTATAATATGAAATAATCACTATTCCTGGCACTGGAAAATCGAGTGCACTGTTTAAGGGGAAAGAAACGCACCCTAGTTATTATTTCCTATATTAGAAACTCAAGAGCAGTATACAGAACATGTTATTGGGATCAGTCATGGTTCCAGATCAATATTCCCTAAAAATAAGGGCACTACACAGTACCACTGTCCAACTCTAAGGCCCAATCCCATTTCACCCCTCGCCCCTACCCCTTAGAACTTTAGCCCTCTGTTTTGCATGATCATGTTTAGGTGTAGAGCGTCCCGATTCTTGTTGAGATAGAGGGGTAGGGCGAAGTGGTAAGGCTACATGAACCTCAGGAGTTTTTTCAGATACACTCAAAATTGGCAAGATGGAGTGCAAGAGACCAAAGAAACATAAGTATTTTCTTCATTAAAATGATAAAAACCACTCAATCAATCAATGTATTATGGTATTATGTTAGTGTGTGTTGTGCTGGTATGAGTGGATCAGACACAGCAGTGCTGCTGGAGTTTTTAAACACATCAGTGTCACTGCTGAACTGAGAATAGTCCACCAACCAAAATATCCAGCCAACAGCGTCCTGTGGGCAGCGTCCTGTGACCACTGATGAAGGACTAGAGGATGACCAACACAAACAACAGCAGCAGATGAGCTACAGTCTCTGACTTTACATCTACAAGGTGGATTGACAAGGTAGGAGTGTCTAATAGAGTGGACAGTGAGTGGACACAGTGTTTAAAAACTCGCAGCACTGCTGTGTCTGATCCACTCAGACCAGCACAACACACACTAACACACCACCACCATGTCAGTGTTACTGCTGAGAATGATCCACCACCCAAATAGTACCTGCTCTGTGAGGGTCCATAGGGGTCCTGATAAGGTGGTGGTCATAATATTACGCCTGATTGGTGTAGGTTTATAGACTTATATTAAAAAAAAACACTCTACAGTCCACGATTTAATTTCATATCACTATTTTTAATAAGACAGTAGAGAGGAGGTCATTTTCCTCAACTCTTGCGCAACTTTTGCTGACTGCACAAGTGAGTATGAGATGGAGAATTTAAAAAAAGAGATTAAAAACTGTCCCAAACCTCAAACCATTGGTTTAGGGTTCAGACGTAACTCGTGAAACATTTAATTAGGGAACGTTTCTCCACCCTCCACGGATTTCAAAGCTTCCTTCCATCTCATCTCTCTCTCTCTCTCTCTCTCTCTCTCTCACACTCTATTAAAAGTGCAGTTGCTACATTGTGCTGAGTTCATTCATTCAGATATGAAGTCAAATTAGCGCATTTTGCTCTGCTGTTTGACCTATGGTTTGTGACCGCTGGTCAGAACAAGAAATGTGACTCATCGGGCCCTTTGTGAGCTGAAGAAGAGACCACTCTATTGTCCAACAGTGTTTGATGCCATCTTTAGATAATTAAGGAAAGCAACATCATCATCACCCAGATACCAAGTGCAAGAAGGCCTTTGGTACAAACAGTGCAACTGTACCCAACGTTCATACCAGTGCCATACAAACACTACCATTCCACTAGCATAGTAGTGTTTCTGCTGCGCTAAGAATGATCCACCACCCAAACAACATCTGCTCAACAGCAGCCATGTGGTCTGATGAATAGTTTAGAGGAGGAGCAGATAAATTGTCTGCGATCGTTCAGCTAGTGGGCCTAGAAAGTAGGTGGATCTTATGAACTAGGTACTGGAATTCCAAGGTACCATTCCAAGGTGGAAGTACAAAGTAGGTGTTTCTAATAAAGTGGCCAATGAGGGGACATACAAGACAGGAGTTTCTAATAAAGTGGCCATTAAATGTATAGTGGTATTAATTCACACACTGTTGCGTAACAATATCTGAATTCATATCTAAAATGATAATGATGATGTAATCACAGGCTGTTTCATACTGATAATAATTAACTGACTAATTTTAGCAAACATGCCGCAATACAGATGTGTAGATTTAATGCACTCTGAACATTCTTGCTGCAGCTTGGGAATCCTCTCTCCGGCTGCTGAGAGAGTTCCACACAACAGGACGTGTGCTAGCTAATTAAGGACCATGGATAGCTCCCCAGTGGAGCCCTATTGTATAACATATTCTGGCAGAAGTCTCCTACGAGAACAGAGACTCCCCCACAAGAGCCGTGCACAAAACACTGAGCCACAGACGCAGGAAAGCACCACTTATCACAGTCACTCGGTCGTTAGTTATAAACAATGATGATGCACGGCTCCAGCCGCTCTAGGAATACATTCTCCTCCAGGGCTCCGGCAGCCCATCAGAGTAAAAATAACTCCACAGAGCACTAATGAATTCATGACTGTATTTCTGACTGTGTTCCCACTGCCAGTTCCCAGGATTGACATCAAAGGAACATTGTCGGTAGAGCTGGTGGGTGGGCGTGTGTTCTCAGAGAAAGCTCTGGGTCGACCAGTTGGGGGGGCTCACATCCTACCCCCTTTTGCCAATTGTCTTTACGCAGAGCGTGGATGGAAAGCTGCTGATAGTGGTATCACCACAAACAGAGACAGGAACCTCTGTGAACTGCCTAATCTTCTCTACTTCACAAATAATGGCTGAGGAGTGAGCATTAAATAGACATATACATACAACAGTGGTCTAATAGTTAATAGTACATGACTGGAACGCGAGGGAGGTTAATAGGTGGTCACACTCATACCTACTCAGCACATACATTCTTGGTATCTAATTATTATCCAAACAATCCATTTTTGGTGAATGACAGTGACATTTACTGAACTGATACCCATAGATGCAGCGAGAGGGAACAAGACAAACATAAGAGATAAACGAGTCGAGAAATTTGAAAGTGAAACAACTTTCAGCTCCGTTTTGGGCCAGAAAAGCTCCTGTGTGCTGATGTGTAAACACCACATTTTACATTTACTTTAGCAGTTAATCATGGTTCTTATAACTAATCAGTCGATTTGCTGATATCAACCGATACTGAAGGATCAGGTATCAGTATCAGGAGGGAAAAATGTGGTATCGGTGCATGTGTAGCCAAATCCGCTCAGGCATCGGCAGCATATTCATAACCATTTAGTACAATAACATACTGCGAGGGAGCTTTTAGCAGTGTTAAGCTCTTCAGACATCTGGTTCCTATCACCACAACTGTGAACAAGTATGACTTATGTCTCACATCAAACTGATCTTTCGTTTACATCTCAACCATTTAATTATGCAGAAAATTTGCTGGGTCTATCTGCATCAGCATCAATTCTGCTTTAATTTAGCCAGTCAGACTCTTATATGCAACTCAACACTTTTATTTTGAAGAGTGTATATAAAAGTCTCATGTATGTTAATCTATAGTCCACAATCTGTATTGATATCAATTTTTAATAAGCCGGTGTGTGTTTGAGGGGGTGGGGGATGGGGGGTTGGTGTCGTCCTGTCTCCTGACTCTTGAGCAACTTTTGCTGACTGAGCATGTGACTCCAACAAGACTTCAAACCATCTTCAAACGACTGGCTCAGATGAAGCTCATGAAACATTCAGTTTGGGGAGCTGCAAGTCGGTGCAGTTGGAGGGAAGTGTGTGATGATTTAGACATGCAGTTTGCGCAGTGCTCACTGGAGGGTATAAATGTCCACTACTTGTTAGCTACATTAGCCTCGTAGCTCCAGTACAAACTACAGACAAAAGCACATTTTTCACAGGAAACATGTCTTGGCTGCTGTACTGGATTTGGACAAGGAGCTCAGACATAGACGCAGCAAAACACAGAAACAGCGAAAAACAGATGCAGCAAAACACAGACGCACCAAAACACTGACACAGCGAAACACGGACGCACCAAAACACTGACACAGCGAAACACTGACACAGCGAAACACGGACGCACCAAAACACTGACACAGCGAAACACTGACACAGCGAAACACGGACGCACCAAAACACTGACACAGCGAAACACGGACGCACCAAAACACTGATACAGCGAAACACTGACACAGCGAAACACGGACGCACCAAAACACTGACACAGCGAAACACTGACACAGCAAAACACGGACGCACCAAAACACTGACACAGCGAAACACAGACGCACCAAAACACTGACACAGCGAAACACAGATGCAGCGAAACACAGACGCACCAAAACACTGACACAGCGAAACACAGACGCAGCGAAATACAGACGCACCAAAACACTGACACAGCGAAACACAGATGCAGCGAAACACAGACGCACCAAAACATTGACACAGCGAAACACAGACGCAGCGAAACACAGACACAGCGAAAAAAAGACGCAGCAAAACACAGACGCAGCGAAAAACAGACCCAGCGAAAAACAGACGCACCGAAACACAGACGCAGCGAAAAACAGACCCAGCGAAACACAGACGCAGCGAAAAACAGACCCAGCGAAACACAGACGCACCGAAACACAGACGCAGCGAAAAACAGACGCACCGAAACACAGACGCAGCGAAAAACAGACCCAGCGAAACACAGACGCACCGAAACACAGACGCAGCGAAAAACAGACGCAGCGAAAAACAGACGCACCGAAACACAGACACAGCGAAACACAGATGCAGCGAAAAACAGACCCAGCGAAAAACAGACGCACCGAAACACAGACGCAGCGAAAAACAGACGCACCGGACCAAAGACGCAGCGAAAATCAGACGCACCGAAACACAGACGCAGCGAAAAACAGACGCACCGAAACACAGACGCAGCAAACCACAGATGCAGCGAAACACAGACGCAGCGAAAAACAGACGCACCGAAACACAGATGCAGCAAACCACAGATGCAGTGAAACACAGACGCTGTGAAAAACAGACGCAGCGAAAAACAGACGCACCAAAACACAGAAAGTACCAAAACACAAACACAGCGAAACACAAATGCAGCAAAACATAGACGCAGCGAAAAACAGACACAGCAAAACACAGACGCAGAGAAATACAGACGCAGCGAAACACAGACACGTCGAAACACAAACGCAGCAAAACACAGACACACAAAAACACAGAAAACTCCAAAACACAGACGCAATAATGATGCTGGCAGACTGCAGGGACATGAATCTCCTGAGAGCAGAAAGCAAATCTGATACACAGCCAAGACCTCCAATTAGAAAGAGATAGAGAGAAAAACAGAGAGCGGAAGCAAGAGATGGTAAACAAGAGAAGAGAAGAGAAGAGAAGAGAAGAGAAGAGAAGAGAAGAGAAGAGAAGAGAAGAGAAGAGAAGAGAAGAGAAGAGAAGAGAAGAGAAAATGCTCATTTAGAAGATGCTCTGTGCCCTGAAGCATTGGGGGCCTGCAGAGACTCCTCATTGTGCAGATAGAAAAGTCATTTTTACATGAAAAAGCCATTTTCTGCGTGTTAGGGAGTCAGTATGGCCATCAGTGCACACACACACACACACACACACATTCACACACACACACACACACACACATTCACACACACACACACACACTTAGCCTTCAGTAAAAGTACACACCTGTGCACAGACATGAACAGACAGGAGCTCTCACAGCAGCTTCATCACAGACAGGAACCTACTGACCAGACGCTTGACCCATAAAGGAGACCAAAAATCAGGGTCATATTTATGTGGCAAACACTGAGAGCACTGCTAGTCCTCATGGAGACATCTCTTCACACCTCTAAAGCTATTCAAACTTCAAGGCTTGTGCTTGTAAGCTAGAGTGAACCAACAATATAAGAGTTCATCCAACACTGTAAAACTTAATTAAACACTGTAGGTATTAATCAAACACTGTAGTGGTTCATTCAACACTGTAGGTATTAATCCAACACTGTAAGGGTTAATTAAACACTGTAGATATTAATCTAACACTGTAGTGGTTCATTCAACACTGTAGGTATTAATCGAACACTGTAGTGGTTCATTCAACACTGTAGGTATTAATCCAACACTGTAAGAGTTCATTCACCACTGTGGATATTAATCTAACACTGTAAGGGTTAATTAAACACTGTAGATATTAATCTAACGCTGTAGTGGCTCATTCAACACTGTAGGTATTAATCCAACACTGTAAGGTTTAATTAAACACTGTAGATATTAATCTAACGCTGTAGTGGTTCATTCAACACTGTAGGTATTAATCCAACACTGTAAGGTTTAATTAAACACTGTAGATATTAATCTAACGCTGTAGTGGTTCATTCAACACTGTAGGTATTAATCCAACACTGTAAGGTTTAATTAAACACTGTAGATATTAATCTAACGCTGTAGTGGTTCGTTCAACACTGTAGGTATTAATCCAACACTGTAAGAGTTCATTCAACACTGTAGGTATTAATCCAACACTGTAAGGGTTAACTAAACACTGTAGATATTAATCTAACACTGTAGGTATTAATCCAACACTGTGGATATTAATCTAACACTGTAAGAGTTCATTCACCACTGTAGGTATTAATCTAACACTGTGGATATTAATCTAACACTGTACGAGTTCATTCACCACTGTAGGTATTAATCTAACACTGTGGATATTAATCTAACACTGTACGAGTTCATTCACCACTGTAGGTATTAATTCAACACTGTAGGTATTAATCCAACACTGTGGATATTAATCTAACACTGTACGAGTTCATTCAAAACTGTAAGAGTTAATTAAACACTGTTTTTACGTAGGTTTTAATTTAACACTGTTGGTGTTAATCAGAGTTATTTATGACTCCAATACCATATGTATTAATCCAACACCATATGTACAGTATTAATCTAACACTGTACGGGTTAAGCCAAGACTGTATGTATTTATCTAACACTGTAGGGGTTAATCCAACACTGTAGGAATTAATTAAAAGCTGTAAGAATTAATCCAACACTGTCAAAAATGCATTATGCCTTGTAAAACTGTAGGAGTTGATGCCAGGCTGTAAAGTTACATCCAACACTATAAGAGCCAATCCGGCACTGCATGTGTTAATTCAACACTGGAAGCGTTAATCCGACACTGTGCGTAAATTCAGCAGTGTAGGAGGTAATCTCACACTGGAAGAGCTAATCCCACACAGTAGGCGTTCATTCAGCACAGGAGACGCTGCCGTCTCCCCGCGGCATGTTCCTGCATGTCATATGAGGAATTTTTGATTTGTTTATTTATTTGTTTATTTTATCAAAAACGCAATCAGTCACTCTTGGCCGGGGCTCAGTGATGAATCGCGCGCTGGCAGTGCGGGAGATGAGAGATGAAGTCAATCGCGCTCAGTGTGACGTAAATAAAAACGCGGCTTCACATTCTAAACACAGCGCACGTGTCGGGAGCTGCTGCCTTCATCTGCTGAACGGAATTACCGCAAACAGGAGCCTCTCCGGACCCATAAATCCCCGCGAGGAATGTGGATGTTCGCGTCTCAGCCGAGTTATGACGTGCAAAATAAAGAAAAGCGTCAATCAATCATCATACAGTCACTGTGCGCAACGAAATGCGTCATTATCAATATTTCTTGGAAGATCTGAGATTATCACTGTATTAATGACGCCACCGTGTGTTTATAACAACGGATCGGAATAAAATCCTCTGTTTACTGTAGAGCCACCACTGCTACGCTGGGTATTGTGACCGACAGTCTCCTGGTTAGGTAACATTAGTGGACAGAATTATTCATAATTATGTTTAATAACCCATTAATAACGTCTTTACTGGCTGTTTCCGTCCTACCACATTTTGCACCTTTGCGCTAAGATCATTTTCCATTTGCGATCAGCCCTCGACACGCAATCGCAACGTTTTCGCTTCGTCATTTGACTTGTTTGTTATTTGTTGTTGTTGTTGTTTATTTACAGCACCTAGACTATGAAGCCGTGTTTAATCTCAGACAGCAGCATGCAATCAAACCCAGCCGCGTGCAGAGCGACAGCAACTACCCGAGTTGGCGAATGGGTGGATTTGCGATTGCGCTGTGCACAGGTGGCTCAGGGTGGATGAGGGTGGAAGTCCACAGAGCAATGGAGAGAATGAGTAGTATCGGTGTAGCTGTAGCTTCACGGACAGGAATCAGTGCGAAACGGTGGGATCGTAAGAGGAACTCGGTTTCAGCACCGCGGACAGCGCCAAAGACGCTCTCCCCAACAAACCCAGCGTGCGGACCGTTACGCGCAGCCCACTGCGTTTATATGAGTGTAAGACGGACGTTTTCATGCGTGGTCAGGTGGAATCGAGTGGTGCTGAATAACATCCTGACTTTGGACCAAACTAACCAAAACAATGCCGCTTTGGACCAAATTTGGAACACAAAAAAGGCCCATTTTAAACGAATCTAGACCACCAAAAAGGCCAATTTGAGACCAAACTAGACCACCAAAACCGCCCATTTGAGACCAAACTAGACCACCCAAAACAGCCCATTTGAGACCAAACTAGACCACCAAAACAGCCCATTTGAGACCAAACTAGACCACCAAAACAGCCTATTTGAGACCAAACTAGACCACCAAAAATGCCCACTTTAAACCAAACTAGACCACCAAGAAAGCCCACTTTGGACCAAATTACATGCTACGAAAACACCTCCGAGTGCATAACTGGGAAAACAGAGAGAGAGAGAGAGAGACAGAGAGAGAGAGAGAGAGAGAGACAGAGAGGGGTATTAATGTCTTTAAAGCGTCACTCACCCCTCTCAAAACTGAGATTTTTCATAACTTCAAGTTCTGCCATTATATATGTCGGCACGCGCACATCTCGCTAAGCCCCGAGACCCTTCCCGGACGGTCAGGCGGACAGGGCTGGTGAAGTGGACGCAGGGGTCACTGCGCTCTTCCATATAATTTTGGCGCCCTCTCCAAAGAGTCCTTCACTGGGCGAGAGGAGGAAGAGGAGGAGGAGGAGGAGAAGCGCGAGCCGGTCCACTCGACAAGAATCGCTCGGTCAGATCCATTCGGAGCCACAAAATCCACGAGCGCTCCAAAACAGCCCCCATTCCATTCCCTCTTTGCGCGCGCGCTCAGCTCAATTCAGCGCGCGCTTCTCTCTCTCTCTCTCTCTCCTCCCCCCCCCCCCCACCTCTCTCTCTCTCTCTCTCCCTCTCCCTCTGTCTCTCTCCCCCTGTCTATCTCTCTCTCTCTCTCTCTCTCTCCCTCCCTTTCGCTCCCTCTCGATCTCCCTGTCTCTCTCTCTCCCTCTGTCTCCCCCCCTCTGTATCTCTCTCCCTCTCTCCCTCCCTATCCCTCTCTCTCTCTCTCTCCCCCTCCCTCTCTCTCCCTCTCTCTCTCTCTCTCTCTCTCTCTCTCCCCCTGTCTCTCTCTCCCTCTCTCTGTCTCTCTCTCCCTCTCTCTCTCTCTCTTGGTCTCTCTCTCCCTCCCTATCCCTCTCTCTCTCGCTCTCGCTCTCTCTCTCTCTCTCTCTCTCTCTCTCTCTCTCCCCCTGTCTCTCTCTCCCTCTCTCTGTCTCTCTCCCTCTCTCTCTCTCCCTGTCTCCCTCTCTGTCTCTCTCTCCCTGTCTCTCTCTCTCCCCCCCTGTATCTCTCTCCCTCTCTCTGTCTCTCTCTCTCCCTCTCTCCCTATCCCTCTCTCTCTCTCTCCCTATCCCTCTCTCTCTCGCTCTCTCTCTCCCCCTGTCTCTCTCTCCCTCTCTCGGTCTCTCTCTCTCCCTATCCCTCTCTCTCTCTCTCTCTCTCTCTCCCTCCCTCTCGCTCCCTCTCCCTCTCCCTGTCTCTCTCTCTCTGCCTCTCTCCCTCTCTCTCTCCCTCTATCTGTCCCCCTGTCTCTCTCTCCCCCCCTCTGTATCTCTCTCCCTCTCTCCCTCCCTATCCCTCTCTCTCTCTCTCCCCCTCCCTCTTGCTCCCTCTCTCTCTCCCCCGTCTCTCTCTCTCTGTCTCTCTCCCCCTGTCTCTCTCCCTCTGTCTCTCTCCCCCTCTCTCTGTCTCTCTCCCTCTCCCTCTGTCTCTCTCCCTGTCTCTCTCTCCCTCCCTCTCTCTCTCTCCCTCCCTCTCGCTCCCTCTCCCTCTCCCTGTCTCTCTCTCTCTCTCACTCTCCCTCTGTCTCTCTCCCTCTGTCCCTCTCCCTCTGTCTCTGTCCCCCTGTTTCTCTCCCTCTCCCTCCCTATCTCTCTCTCTCTCCCTCCCTCTCACTGTCTCTCTTTCTCTCTCTCTCGCTCCCTCTCCCTGTCTCTCTCTCTCTCTCTCTCTCTCTCTGTCTCTCCCCCCTCTCTCTCTCGCTCTCTCTCTCTGTCTCTCCCTCTGTCTCTCTCTCTT
Source organism: Pygocentrus nattereri (assembly GCF_015220715.1). NCBI lineage: Eukaryota > Metazoa > Chordata > Actinopteri > Characiformes > Serrasalmidae > Pygocentrus > Pygocentrus nattereri. The sequence goes on along the minus strand of NC_051217.1, from coordinate 39,070,137 downwards.
TCTCTCCCTCTCTCTCACTCTCTCCCTCTCGCTCCCTCTCCCTGTCTCTCTCTCTCTCTCTCTCTCTCTCCCTCCCTATCCCTCTCCCTCTCTCTCTCGCTCTCTGTCTCTGTTATAAACTTATTTTACAGGAAATTACACTTTAGACCAAACTAGACCACCAAAAATGTTTTTCTCTGTCATTTAATCATTTCTTGGACTCTGTATATTCATTCATCTTCCTTTCACTCTTCTCTTCCTTCCACATCTATTCCCAGACAACATCTAAAAAATAGATAACTTGTACTCGAGGTAAAACGCACCCAAACATGCTGTTAACTTAATTACCTGCTTTTATTTTGACGCTTTAGAGAATATGACAGGTTTGACCCACTTCGCGACCTTGATTTGCGCATGTTACACAACTAAACACATCAGATGAATGAACAACGGTGTTTGAGAATGCGAGACTTTACAATGCAGTCATAGCAGCCTGAAATAAATCTCATTCGGCTTTGGTTTTTATCTGTCTTCAGATTGAAAACCCATCAATACTGTCAGCAGACAGAGCACAGAGCCTGAGCTTTGTTCAGAGATATTTACTCACATCACGCAGCCAGAGCCGCTGCAGGGGAAATGATGTGTTGTGACTTATGATGGGTCAGGCTTTTATCATTTTATTAAAAAAAAAAAACACAACAGGTGCTGAATTTCAGGCTTCTTTTTCCACAGAGCAAAGCCACATGGTGAGGAAACAGTTCCAGATTGTTCTGCTTGTGAGCTTCCTGGGGACGAAACGCTCAGTCGAGCAATCTTCTCAATAGATTTTGGTGAGAAAAGAGGCTCCTTAAGAGGACTGCTTGAACAACAGGCCAGTGGTGACCAGCTAAAACCCACCTTTTTCAGGTTTCTCCTCCAAATCTAACAGCCATAATCCAGATAATCAAAGACATCTGAAGATTTGATGGATCGGATGCATTTGAGGTGGATCCCTATGTTTAAAGGGTTCACACTGTAGTCAAAGGCCCAATCCCATTTCACATGTTCAACGTTCCTTCTGTTCAGCTCCTCAAGTCCTAACCAATGGGAGAGCTTGCTTGGCCAGATCCACCTAGATCCTGTCTGACTGTAGAGTTTAAATAACACAAATACAATGATTCTACTAAATAAACATAAACTGAATCAATCGGAAATCATATAGAAATCATTAGACCTTCTCTGAAGGCCTTGAAGACCCTGAAGGCTCCCCACTGCTTTTGTCCACTATGTAAATTTGAATGGTGGGCTTCTCAGTTTAGGATATTATATTCGCAAATATTCTCAATAATACATTGCGGAGATGACTGTGAGGCTTTAGTGCAGCGAAGAGAGGGTGAAGCCAAAGGAAAAGGCGATGAGGCTCATAAATAGATCACACCATGGATTTTTTTAAAGCAGGCGCATATGCTTCAAATCCGCTTTGAATTCTATGAGCCAGAGAATGTGGAACGCACGAGGGACTTCAGTCGCATTTATGAGGCTTTAAAATATTAGGCCTCTATTAAAATAACAAACTGGTTCCTCGTGACTTAAAAAGTAGCCAGGAAAAGTATGAAGCCCTAACAGTGTTCTGAAGGCATTAAGAAGTGACTGTAAATGACAGTCCATAAACCAGTGGCTCCTATTTCTGGCACATTTTAGGTTTTTTTCTATATATAATTAACATTATTACTTATTATTTGTTCTAAAGCTTGGAGGAAAACCTTGTTTCTCCATTTTTGTCATTTTCCAGTTTTTGACATAATTTGAAAACACCTGTTGTCCTTTATATTGTGTGTCAAGTGCATGGACCAAAATAAATGACCCAAAATGACTTGTAAAAAAATTCTGGTTCCATTGACTTACATTATAAGTAAAGTGAGTTTTTCCTTCTCCTGTAAAGTTAGCGTTTGGGAGATGGTTTTTGTTCTGACAACAGCGATAAGTTATGTGGCATGCAGCTCTCCACCTCTCGGCCTCTTCGGTTTGACTCAACTTGATGATTTTAGGTCGTTCATCACTGTTTTCTCAATACAACATCAGACATGCATAGGAATCCCTGTGGTGCCAAAAGTCTGGTTCCATTGACTTACATTAAAAGTAATGTATGTTGTTTCCTTCTCTTGTAAAGTTACCATTTTGGAGATACAAGGTTTTCTTCCAACAACAGCAATATGTGATTAAGATTCTGTGCCAGTAGCAGCTTTTATTTTACTTTCTTAAATCTCACAGATTGGAATGTTCTGAATTCTGGAGATACGCAGGCTGTATGGATGCCATCCACCAATCTAGCTTTGCCCCGTCACAGTGCTGCTAATCAACTATAGCTATATCGCCTCCTGTGCTTCCTTCATGTTACTGCAATCTGTCAGAATGACTGCATATTAGAACATCATGGAGATTGATTTAATTTTCAATGCATTAACGCATCAACATTTTCTAAAGACCTAAAGTCAAATAAAAAATGAGTATGCCAGAGCAGAAAAACACTAAAACGTCCATTTCAGGAGGACGAGGACTGAAAACCAGCCGCTCTCTGGAGCTGAAAGGCTCCATATGCTAATTTACAACATGCCATTAAGTTTGGAACGTGCTTAAAGGGAAGTCTTTCTTCCATGATAAACGTTCACATTGATTATGAAATGAAGTGTAAAATTGCAGCTGTAGGCCACTGTCTTATGAAAGGGTTCAACACCAATGCTGCTGTGCCTAGAAGGAAAGACAAAAGATGAACGGCTATTATTTCATTTAGGAAACTTGCACAGTGGGGATTAGAATGAGTTTTGCAATTATTTGTGAATTTATTAACAGTCGTTAATAAACCAAAGAGTATGCTGTTAATAACTCCATATTCATAGCCTGTCTAAGCGTTTTTAGTGGACCCACTTTAAAACAGTGCACAGAAGAGCTGTAGGCCAGCCTGCACCTGCCGGTGATGGAGGCGAAGTGCCACAAGTTCAACTCCAATTCCCAGAAGCCCTCAGGCTGATTATTCCCAACCTGGCACACCAGTGGACTCTTCTATGTAAGGCTGTGGCAAACAGCAGCCCTTTGTCACACCCACCTGTAGAGGGGTACATAGCCCCAGTGGCTATTTAGACAAAAAAGAAAAGGAGAGGAAAAGAAAAGAGGGCTGAAAAAAGAGAAATTACCCCACAACAACAGAAAGTAGAAAAAGAGGGCTAAAAAAATAATAAATTGCCCCAAAACTACTTAAAAGCCAAAAAGAAGGCTTAAATGAGAAACGGCTCTGAGCCACACAAAAGTGTTTGTTCCACAAAGAGCAAACAGGTGAAATGTAAAGCTGATCTTCCTCTCAGAATCACAGAGGAAGTGTCTTCTGTTTTCTGATTAACTTTAATTTGACTTTTCTATCTCAGCCCTTGTTTGAGCACGCTAATTTCAGCGTCCCCTTTGTTTGCCCTTTCCTGCCTTTTTTTTCCCCATTCATGGAGGTGCATCCCGGTGGTGAGCCACCTAAATCCCAACGTGCAGATTCACTCCATTCACACTCCATTAATTCATTTAAGACCCTTTCTCATGGGTTTCCCCCGCTGCACTTGAGTCCGCCTCCCTGCCAACAACAAGTGGATTAGGTGATAATGGACTATTAGAGCTAAGCCTAAGGATATAGGCCATAAATGCAAACCTCTGTCAAAAACAAAACAACGACCTATATGACGATGCTAATGTCTATTAGCGCCCTGTGGGATTTCTAGTAGTATGTTAGCACCAAGCTAAAGATTGTTTTTGGCTGTTGAAGGTTGTAAAAGACATTCAATGCTGTATCCAAATCTTGTAGCCATAATTAATACAAACTGTACTTTGTATGTGGCAGTTTGCAATTCATTTACAGTTAGTTTCCAGTAAAGAATCCTGGCATAGAACTGCCAGTGCAGTCAGTGAAGTATTCACGTTCAAGAGTTTTACGGTCATATGCACAGCAGACACAGGCAGTTACACTGTACAATGAAATTCTTATTTTGCTGTATTATATATACACAGTACTGTGCGAAAGTCTTAGGCACCCAAGACACATTTTCAGAACCTGTTTATTTGTGTAGCTTGTGTTTATTTGCTGAGAAAAGTGTTAATATTTGAATAAACAAAATTTATAGAATATTAATTAATAATGATATATAATAAATAGTGATTTTTTGGATGTCGGTGTGTTTGTTTAACTGTTTTCAAGCCTCTCCTCGAGGAAGTCCAGTATTATATATAGTTAAAAAGCAGCTCCTGGTTTGAATCAGTGCTTCAGTACATTGTGCTCATGATGTAATTGATTATATTAACAAGTCTCTGTGGCGGCTGTGAAGGTCTCAAGGAAAAAATACGGACCCAAGTAATTCTTTTACTTTTTATTGTTTTCATGTTTATTTGAATTATAAATATGACTTTATTCTAATGTATATTGTGATAAACTCACTGATGCGTTAAATTTGCTTAGATGCCTAAAACTTTCACACAGTACTGAACATGTATAAAATATTTTTATACTTTCTATACTATATCTATACTTTCTACAGCAAAATAAGAATTTCATATATATATATATATATATATATATATATATATATATATATATATATATATATATATATATATATATATATAATGAAAGTTTTGTTTTATGTTTTTCTCTCTCTCTCTCTAAAGTTGTCCCACCCACTTGCCATCAGAATGTCATTGGTTGATTCCAATGTCATAATAAAAGAGATCTAGCTTAGGTCTAGCTGCCTAGATACCATGGAGGATCAATCCTGATTGGACAATTGTCCATTGGCTTAAGATTGAACCCTATTGGGTCCAGACAAAACTTAGCCCTTAAAATTCCAGGCTTATTATGTAGTAAGGCTTATTATGCAGTTAGTACAGGCACTCGAATTCAAACTGGTTGAGCTATTCTTAGGTTATAGAGGTGTGTAATACAATTGTGGGCTAACAGAATGTGACACATTGGTAGAAACCCCAATAGCAAGCATACTTGCAGCAACTAAACACAGTTTGTGGTTTATTGGTCACTATAAGCGTCTATTACTTATGAGCTAAATTAACTTCATACCCAAAGCAAAACTAAAGAAGGAAACCTCAGACTCTAGTTACGTCTTGGCTGATCGACTACATTTGGGATGAGGGGAATAGTGCATAAATGATAAGCTTATGGTTTAAATCAGAGGTTCTCTGTGCCAGCACAGTTTAGTGTTTTCCCCTCCTTCCCGCTAACATATGGCTCTACAAGCCAGCTAATTAGCAAGCCCTTCAGGAGCTGAATCAGAGGTGGAGGGGGGTGATGGAGAGTGCAAACATACGAAAAAACACATAAAGAGTAAAAAAATCCAGTAAAGGGTGCTGTGAGCAGTGCAGTGCCTCCGAGGCTAAGCAGGGACATGGGCAAGCATCCCTCTGCTGGCCTAATTTTAGAGCTTACATAAACCCATGGGAACACTTGTCCATGCCACAGGAAAAAGCATCGCCTTGCGCTAAATTGCTCTGTCAATGAAGATTCTCTTTTTCAGGCCACAGCCACCCGTAACCTGTGTGTGAGAAACAGCCTATAAGACAGTTAGAGTGTCATTTCTGCCTGTTCCCCTGCGATTCTGCAGCCCTTCATTCATCATCTCAGCAACGGCGATGGGGAAATAAAGACTTATCAAATGTTGTTGGTGTGTGTGTGTGTGTGTGTGTGTGTGTGTGTGTGTGTGTGTGTGTGTGTGTGTGTGTGTGTGTGTTTGAGCTGGGATGTGCTCTAGGCTTCAGTGGAGCAGTATTCACTGCATTCTAATCAGAGGAAAGTCTGCTGAATGTGTGGGTGTGTCAAGGGTGTAGCTACTGTTGGCAGCCTAGTTCTCCTTGTATTTTATTAGTTTGTGTTAATATATATTTATTTACTGATTGATTGTTTGATTGATTGATTGATTGATTGATTGATCAATTGTTGTATATACACAGTCATATGCAAAGGTCTGAACTACCCCAGTCAAATGTGCAAATAAGTTAACATATCTTCTACAGCAGACCTGGGCATTGCACGGCCTGCAGGCCACAACCGGACCTCTGACTATCTCTGACTGGCCCGCATGAGATCGTTGGTAAATTAGAAGTGAAAAGTAAATTGGATGTTAGGGAACTGGCCCTGTGACCGGAAGGTCGCCGGTTCGCTCCCCAGAGCTGACAGCACGTGACTGAGGTATCCTTGAGCAAGACACCTAACCCCCAACTGCTCCCCGGGCGCCATGGATAGGGCTGCCCACCGCTACGGGCAAGTGTGCTCACTGCCCCCTAGTGTGTGTGTATTCACTAGTGTGTATGTGGTGTTTCACTTCACGGATGGGTTAAATAAGGAGGTGGAATTTCTTAACTGTGACATCCATCCATCCATCCATCCATCATCTTCCGCTTCTCCGGGGTTCGGGTCGCGGGGGCAGCATCCTGAGCAATGAAGCCCAGACCTCCCTTTCCCCAGCCACTTCCACTAGCTCCCTGGGAGGGATTCCGAGGCGCTCCCAGGCCAGCTGGGCGATATAGTCACGCCAGCGTGTCCTGGGTCTTCCCCGGGGTCTCCTCCCCAGTGGACTTGCCTGTGACACCTCCCAAGGGAGGCGTCCAGGAGGCATCCTAACAAGATGCCCGAACCACCTCAACTGGCTCCTCTCGACGTGAAGAAGCAGCGGCTCTACTCCGAGTCCCTCCCGGATGACCGAACTTCTCACCCTATCTCTAAGGGAGAGTCCAGCCACCCTGCGGAGGAAACTCATTTCAGCCGCTTGTATTCGCGATCTCGTTCTTTCGGTCATTACCCAAAGCTCATGACCATAGGTGAGGGTGGGAACATAGATCGACCAGTAAATCGAGAGCCTTGCCTTATGGCTCAGCTCTTTCTTTACCACAACAGACCGGTAAAGAGCCCGCATCACTGCTGACCCAGCACCAATCCGCCTGTCAATCTCCTGCTCCCTTGTACCATCACTCGTGAACAAGACCCCAAGATACTTAAACTCCTCCACTTGAGGCAAGAGCTCATCCCCGACCCAGAGAGGGCTCTCCACCCTTTCCCGCGTGAGAACCATGGCCTCGGATTTGGAGGTACTGATCCTCATCCCGGCCGCTTCACACTCGGCTGCAAACCGATCCAGTGAAAGCTGAAGTTCACGGCCTGATGTCCCCAATAGGACCACATCATCTGCAAACAGCAGCGATGTGACCCTGAGGTCACCAAACCGGACACCCTCCATCCCCTGACTGCGCCTAGAAATTCTATCCATAAAAATTATGAATAGAATCGGTGACAAAGGGCAGCCCTGACGGAGTCCAACTCTCACTGGGAAAAAGTCTGACTTACTGCCGGCCATGCGAACCAAGCTCCTGCTTTGTTTGTACAGGGCCTGAATGGCTCGTAGCAAAGAGCCATGTACCCCATACTCCCGAAGCACCTCCCACAGAATACCCCGGGGAACACAGTCGAATGCCTTCTCCAAATCCACAAAGCACATGTGGACTGGTTGGGCAAACTCCCATGAACCCTCGAGAATCCTGGAGAGGGTAAAGAGTTGGTCCAGTGTTCCACGACCAGGGCGGAACCCGCACTGCTCCTCCTGAATCCGAGGTTCGACTATAAGCCGGACTCTCTTCTCCAGTACCCTTGCATAGACCTTACCAGGGAGGCTGAGGAGTGTGATTCCCCTGTAGTTGGAACACACCCTCCGGTCCCCCTTTTTAAAAAGAGGCACCACCACCCCAGTCTGCCAATCAAGTGGCACCACCCCCGATGTCCATGCAATGTTGAAAAGGCGTGTCAGCCAAGACAGCCCCACAACATCCAGAGCCTTGAGGAACTCGGGACGGATCTCATCCACCCCTGCAGCCCTGCCGCCAAGGAGCTTTTTAACTACCTTAGCGACTTCGGCCTCAGTAATGGACAAGCCTATTCCCGTGTCCCCAGACTCTGCCTCCTCACTGGAGAACATGTTGGTGGGATTGAGAAGGTCCTCAAAGTATTCCTTCCACCGCCCAATGACGTCTTCAGTCGAAGTCAGCAGCACACCATCTCCACTATATACAGTGCTAGTGGCACACTGCTTTCCCCTTCTGAGTCGCCTGACGGTTTGCCAGAATCTTTTCGGAGCCGACTTAAAGTCACTTTCCAAGGCCTCACCGAACTCTTCCCACACCCGGGTTTTTGCCTTGGCAACGACTGAAGCCGCAGATCGCTTGGCCTGTCGATACCTGCCAGCTGCCTCTGGTGTCCTACAGGCCAACCATGTACAGTAGGACTCCTTCTTCAGCTTGACGGCATCTCTCACCTGGGGTGTCCACCACCGGGTTCGAGGATTACCGCCCCGACAGGCACCAACTACCTTGCGACCACAGCTACAGTCAGCCGCTTCAACAATGGAGGAGCGGAACATGGCCCATTCTGAGTCAATGTCCCCCACCTCCCCCGATATCTGGTCAAAGTTCTGACGGAGGTGTGAGTTGAAGATCAATCTGACAGGTTCTTCTGCCAGACGTTCCCAGCAAACCCTCACTATACGTTTGGGCTTGCCTGGTCTGACTGGCATCTTCCCCCACCACCTGATCCAACTCACCACCAGGTGGTGATCAGTTGACAGCTCAGCTCCTCTCTTTACCCGAGTGTCCAGTACACATGGCCGCAAGTCCGCTGACACGACTACAAAGTCAATCATTGAACTGCGGCCTAGGGTGTCCTGGTGCCATGTGCACTTATGGACATCCTTGTGTTCAAACATGGTGTTCGTTATGGACAAACTGTGGTTTGCACAGAAGTCCAAAAACTGAACACCACTCGGGTTCAGATCAGAGAGGCCATTCCTCCCAATCACACCCCTCCAGGTCTTACTGTCGTTGCCCACGTGAGCGTTGAAGTCCCCCAGTAGGACAATCGAGTCTCCAGGAGGAGCACTTTCAAGCACCCCTTCCAAGGACTCTATGAAGGCTGGGTATTCTGAACTGCTGTTCGGTGCATAAGCACAGACAACAGTCAGGACCCGTTCCCCAACCCGAAGGCGTAGGGAAGCTACCCTCTCGTCCACCGGGGAAAACCCCAACATACAGGCGCCGAGTCGAGGGGCTATGAGAAAGCCCACACCTGCCCGCCGCCTCTCACCATGGGCAACTCCAGAAAAGAAAAAAGTCCAGCCCCTCTCAAGGAGATTGGACCCAGAGCCCAAGCTGTGTGTTGAGGTGAGCCCGACTATATCTAGCTGGTATCTCTCGACCTCGCGCACCAACTCAGGCTCCTTCCCCGCCAGTGAGGTAACGTTCCAAGTTCCAAAAGCCAGTTTCAGCAACCGAGGATCAGAACGCCAAGGCCCACGCCTTCGGACACTGCCCGATCCACAATGCACCGCACCCCTACTACTGCCCCTCCCATCGGTGGTGGGTCGATGGGAGGGTTAACTGTGACAAATGCACGAAATATATTTACAATGCTTTTATTTTTAAGGCAACCCGTTTGTTTTTTTTTATTTTTTATTTGCATCTTCACTCAAATATGTCAGCAAATGTGTTGGACAGCTTTCAAGATTGCTCTTAGCCCTTAAATATGTCGGCTAACATGAAAAGAAAGACTGATGCTGAATGCAGAGTTTTAAACAAAACATGGACTTTTAAATATTTATTTACCCAAGTCAAACGTAAAGCTGTGTGCTGGGTTTGTGGAGAACAGATAGCTGTGTTTAAGAATTACAGTTTGAATCACCATTACGAGAGTAAGCACGCAGAGAAATACAAGATCTTGACCGATGCAGAGCGTCTGAAGATCTGCTAGCGAAACTGAAAAGGCAGCAAGGATTTTTTACAAAGCTCCACTCATCCAGGGAGGCGGCCGTCAGGACCAGCTTAGTAATATCACACAAAACTGCAAGAAAAAGTAAGCCATTTAGGTTAAAGTGATGCTCGTCTTTGAAAAACATGCTATTTTATGTCAGGTTGTGATGCTAGTTTTTTTAAACAATGCAAAATGTTTACAGTTTCCTAAACTGAACCATCACAAGTTTATTAAATAATGATATAATCCTCCACATTTTGATTGTATCATTGTAATGTTTCATTGACTGTTTATACATATATATATATATATATATATATATATATATATATATATATATATATATATATATATACATATATACATAAAGGTTATTATAAATGCTGTATACAGTATACATGTACTGGGCAGAACTAAGTTAAGTATATTTGTCTGGCCCTCTAAAACCATTCCAATTTCTCATGTGGCCCCTTGGGAAAATTAATTGCCCACCCCTGTTCTACAGGGACCTGGAAATTATAGTAAATTTTAGAGCACTATTTCTAATTGTTTTGCTGAGTTTAATATACTGGGGGAAAAAAATAAAACCATGAATGAAAAATGTGCCGCAGCTTTTGCACATACAACGTTTTATTATTGTTCCAATTAACTGACCCTTATTAGTCCCACAACGGGGAAATTTCACCTCCGCATTTAACCCATCCGTGAAGTGAAACACCACATACACACTACTGAATACACACACACTAGGGGGCAGTGAGCACACTTGCCCAGTGGGGTGGGCAGACCAATCCACAGCACCCGGGGAGCAGTTGGGAGTTAGGCGTCTTGCTCAAGGACACCTCAGTCACGTGCTGTCGGCTCTGGGGATCAAACCGGCAACCTTCTAATCACGAGGCTGGTTTCCTAACCTCCAGCCCATGACTGCCCAATACGTTAAACTGTCAGCAAATAAACAGTAATTGTGCATTTTACTTAGAACAGGGGTGCAGAACTCCGGTCCTGGAGGGTCCAGTGACCAGCTCAAGCATACCCACTAAACCTGGCAATTATAGATAATCAGGTGTGTTGGAGCAGCTAAATCACCAAACTGTGCTGGACACCAGCCCTCCAGGACAGGAGTTGTGCACCCCTGACCTAGAAAATCAACAAAACATCATTGAACCAGGGGCACCCAAACTTTTGCATACGAGTGTATACAGTACGTGCAGATGTCAGACACCAACCTGTTAATTTCACTTTCCAAATACAGCTTCCAAAACAGGAGTTCAAAAAATTATTCAAATATACAGATTAAATGGGATCCTAGCAACCACCCGCAAGACCTGATAGACCACCAAACCTGCCCCTGCTGGATAAACAGCACTTAAGCCTCTCATTTTTGAGAGACAGAAGAAATAATCCACAGGTGTTTCTGCCCAACACTCATTGTCCATTTAATCAGCTCCACTTACTATATAGGTCCACAGATCAGAGAATTTAATATTATATAAACAATTTCCTCTGATGACACTGTGACACTGCAGTGGGTAACATTCTAACCATTCAGCTACAGTGAAGTAGACGGTCATCATCCCCACCATAATGATGTCTCTGGGCCTTAATACATGTAAGCTGCCCCCCAAATCTGTATCAGCCCCCCTACTGCCCCACTGGTCTGTACGTGTGTGTGTGGATCTGTCAGTACTGACAGTTATCAGATTGGTCAGATATTGCTGTGGGCAGAGATTTCCCTCGCTGGCACCATTATGGGTGTCTCGTGTGCATGTGAGTGTGTGCATGATGTCATCATGTGCATGCGTTTGTGTGTGTGTGTGTGTGTGTGTGTGTGTGTGTGTGTGTGTGTGTGTGTGTGTGTGTGTGTGTGCAGTCACCGTGTTTTCTCACATACAGCACTGTGCGAAGTCAAAGACCACCCTACATTTATATATTTACATCATCACACAAAAGACTCAACAACTCAATATAATATGCTTTTCTACAGGATTTACTGCGTCCCCTCTGCCTTTATTACAGCGTGCGCTTTCAGCTTTTACAGCTTCTCGCTTTTTGAGCCACATTGTATGCGCTGCCATCGTGTGTGGGCGTGTGTGCAGTGTATGCGAGTGTGCATGTAAAATCGTGTGTGTGTGTGTGTGCAGTGTATGTGAGTGTGCATGTGTAATTGTGTGTGTGTGTGTGCGTGTGCATGTATGTGTGATGTGAACACTGTGACAGCAGCTGTTTGAAGACCACCACCCTTCGGCTGATGAAAAAGAATGTTCTAGAATGAAGTGATCAAGCCTCGCAGTGACCTGGCTGGAAGCATGGACCGCTATTGATGGGCAGTAGAGTGGACTGGAATGTAGGTGACAAGATCAATACCGTCTGAAGGTGCAAGACATCCACTCCCCCCCTCTGTGTGGACTGTTAGGTCTCATCCAACCATTCAACCATCCAAACCCTTATTTGTGTGTGTGTGTCTGTGTGTGTGTGTTTGTGTGTGTGGGTGGGTGTTTGTTTAGTCTGACCAGAGAAAAAACTGGTCTAACCTAGAAGGGCAACAAAATGCTCCTGACTTTGTAAAATGCTTTTGGCACACATTTTTCATTTTCACACACATCATCATCATCATCATCATCTATATGTATATATTCTCACTGTCCAAAGAAAAACAAGTATTTACATAATGATAACTTGATAGGAAAAGGACAGATATTGCATTCACTTTTAATACAAGTTAATGTAGAGATATTTTATGTGGTGGAGCGTTTCTAGTGGTCCATTCATCACAACATTTAGCTGCAACAAAACCTTGTACCTCCAAATTGGTAACTTTACAGGAGAAGGAAAAAACCTACTTTATATTCAATGTAAGTCAGTGGAACCAGAACCAGGTCATTTCTGTTGGTCCATTTAAACACAATTTAAAACACAACAGGCGTTTTCAAATGACGACAGAGACTGAAAAATGACAAAAATGGAGATGCAAGGTTTTGTTCCGATAACAACATATCACTGCTGTCAGAGGAAAACCTCGTATCTGTATTTTTGTTGTTATTCAGTTTTTGGTATAATTTTAAAAAAGCCTATTGACCTTTACATTATGTGTAAATTTCATGATAAATGGAACTGTTTGACATGACAGTCATGAAACATATAGAGCTGTAGTGTATATTATGTTATTATATATATATATATATATATATATATATATACATACATATATTCATTCACTCATTCATTTTCCAAGCCGCTTCTCCGTCAGGGACGCGGGGGGGGTGCTGGAGCCTATCCCAGCAGTCCTCGGGCGGAAGGCAGGATATACCCTGGACAGGTCACCAGTCCATCGCAGGGCAAAATTATATTATATATTTACATATACACATTTTCATATCACTATTACATATTACTATTACATGTACTTACATGTGCAAAGGTCTTAGGCACCCAAACAATCTGATTAAAACTATTAAACTGAGCAATAAGTTTCAGCAAGTAAAATCATTATAATTAATTCAGAAGCAACAGAAAAAATAGTCATCAAAAAGTAGTTGAGAAGTGAGCTAGTTAGAAGACTCTGTGACTGTCACCTGTGTGTGTGTGTGTGTGTGTGTGTGTGTGTGTGTGTGTGTGTGTGTGTGTGTGTGTGTGTGTGTGTGTGTGTGTGTGTTCTGCTTGCTGAGATATTGCTGGTGGGCCCTGTATTCCCTCTCTTAGCAACATGTGCATCACACATACTCTCTTCACACACACACGTACACATATGGTAACATAGAATTTAATGCTCATTAATGCAGTTTCACTCCTTTATTCCACACAAAGCACTATCATTCCTTCACTCCCTTCCTCCATCACTCAACTCTCAGAGGAGAAACAAACTGTCACCAGCTGTGACAGATAAACAGACAGACAGAGGGAAAGACAGAGAGAGAGAGTGAGGGACAAAGTGAGAGAGAGAGAGAGAGAGAGTGAGGGACAAAGTGAGAGAGAGAGAGAGAGAGAGAGAGAGAGTGAGGGACAAAGTGAGAGAGAGAGAGAGAGAGAGAGAGAGTGAGGGACAAAGTGAGAGAGAGAGAGAGAGAGAGAGAGAGAGAGAAAGAGAGTGAGGGACAAAGTGAGAGAGAGAGAGAGAGAGAGAGAGAGAGAGAGAGAGAGTGAGGGACAAAGTGAGAGAGAGAGAGGGACAAAGTGAGAGAGAGAGAGAGAGAGAGAGAGAGAGTGAGGGACAAAGTGAGAGAGAGAGAGAGAGAGAGAGTGAGGGACAAAGTGAGAGAGAGAGAGAGAGAGAGAGAGAGAGAGAGAGTGAGGGACAAAGTGAGAGAGAGAGAGAGAGAGAGAGAGAGAGAGAGAGAGTGAGGGACAAAGTGAGAGAGAGAGAGAGAGAGAGAGAGAGAGAGAGAGAGAGAGAGAGTGAGGGACAAAGTGAGAGAGAGAGAGAGAGAGAGAGAGAGAGAGAGAGTGTGAGGGACAAAGTGAGAGAGAGAGAGAGAGAGAGAGAGAAAGAGGGACAAAGTGAGAGAGAGAGAGAGAGAGAGAGAGAGAGAAAGAGAGTGAGGGACAAAGTGAGAGAGAGAGAGAGAGAGAGAGAGAGAGAGTGAGGGACAAAGTGAGAGAGAGAGAGAGAGAGAGAGAGAGAGTGAGGGACAAAGTGAGAGAGAGAGAGAGAGAGAGAGAGAGAGAGAGAGAGAGAGAGTGAGGGACAAAGTGAGAGAGAGAGAGGGACAAAGTGAGAGAGAGAGAGAGAGAGAGAGAGTGTGAGGGACAAAGTGAGAGAGAGAGAGAGAGAGAGAGAGAGTGAGGGACAAAGTGAGAGAGAGAGAGAGAGAGAGAGAGAGTGAGGGACAAAGTGAGAGAGAGAGAGAGAGAGAGAGAGAGAGAGAGAGAGAGAGAGTGAGGGACAAAGTGAGAGAGAGAGAGAGAGAGAGAGAGAGAGAGAGTGAGGGACAAAGTGAGAGAGAGAGAGAGAGAGAGAGAGAGAGAGAGAGAGAGTGTGAGGGACAAAGTGAGAGAGAGAGAGAGAGAGAGAGAGAGAGAGAAAGAGGGACAAAGTGAGAGAGAGAGAGAGAGAGAGAGAGAGAGAGAGAGAGAGTGAGGGACAAAGTGAGAGAGAGAGAGAGAGAGAGAGAGAGAGAGAGTGAGGGACAAAGTGAGAGAGAGAGAGAGAGAGAGAGAGAGAGAGAGAGAGAGTGAGGGACAAAGTGAGAGAGAGAGAGAGAGAGAGAGAGAGAGAGAGAGAGAGAGAGAGAGAGAGAGAGTGAGTGAGGGACAAAGTGTGAGAGAGAGAGAGAGAGAGAGAGAGAGTGAGGGACAAAGTGAGAGAGAGAGAGGGACAAAGTGAGAGAGAGAGAGAGAGAGAGAGAGAGAGTGAGGGACAAAGTGAGAGAGAGAGAGAGAGAGAGAGTGAGGGACAAAGTGAGAGAGAGAGAGAGAGAGTGAGGGACAAAGTGAGAGAGAGAGAGAGAGAGAGAGAGAGAGAGAGAGAGAGAGTGAGGGACAAAGTGAGAGAGAGAGAGAGAGTGAGGGACAAATTGAGAGAGAGAGAGAGAGAGAGAGAGAGAGAGAGAGAGAGAGAGTGAGGGACAAATTGAGAGAGAGAGAGAGGCAAGCTGAAGACCAAACGAGAGGATACCACAGCATATAACTTTCACACACCCCTCTTTTTCTAGACACGTCAATCTCTCTCTCTCTCTCTTTCTTTCTCTTTCTTTCTCTCTCAGGCTTTTAGGCTATGAGGGCTGAATTACAGTGCCATTGAGCAGTGTGGTGTAAAACAAGACAGGCAGAGTAGCTCAGGGTAGACGACTGGGCGGCCCAACTGCCGCTATACATCACCTTCTGACCCAATGCCCTTTAACTGCATCTCACAATCACTGCCGGACTGATATCCTGATATAAGATAAATCCCAACCAAAGCCCCACACTTACTAATACGGAGAAGATGGAAGCCTCTAATAGCTCTAATATGCAAGCCTGGATTATCTTCCCATTGGTTTTATGGGTGTGTGCCCAGCGGCCCAACCCACTAGGGGGCCTCTGCGGACAATTATGAGAAAATCTAAACAGCTGTTCTGGCTCGCGGTGGGAACTTTATTAGCAGCACAATGTAAAAAAATGAACTCATTTCAAATTTGTCACTGTGTTATGGTTGGTCATGATCTGGATGCTCTCCATATTTACCCTGAACATCTGCTTCATTTTCACTCCCAATTTTCTCTTACCAACTGTTCCACTGTCCGCTCAGCTTATTTCAGCCAAGTCAGGTTTTTAGCACTGAACTAGTGTTTCCTTTGAAGGTAATTTTAAATATGAAGCTACAGATTGAGAAGTTGTGCCTGGGGGATGTATAAAGGCAAGTGGTGGACAAAGTACACAAACTATGTACTTGAGTTAAAGTAGAGATACCCAAGGTAAAATATTACTCCAGTAAAAGTAGAAGTTCTTCCCTTTAGACCTCCACTTGAGTAAAAATACAAATGTACTTTAGTATCAAAAGTAAAAGTACTAAAAGAGTAATTAACTTAATGCAACAAGTTTAAGTTTAATAAACACTGGCTTTAAACTCAGGATCACAGATGAGCTCCTTTACTATGTTGATCAGCGTCTGTTCATAAACATAAACCAGCCCAAACTAATTTACTATAAAATTAAATGGTGTTTGTAGAAATTCAGAAAAAAGCCGCGTCAGTCTCGACTGCATATGTGGACATATTTCTATATTGTGCTCTATTTACACAAAGTTAGGTTAGTTCATCATTTATGTTGAACAGACTCTCCAGAAATTTTACGCTGCTGCGCTGACGTTGAACCGTGTGCTGCACTGGGTCGGTATGACCAACAGGTAAAAACAAGCACTAAACAAAGTGACCGCTGTGCCCTGATTGGTGCTCTGGCTTTGCACTTCTTTTGTTTTGACATGTTACTTTTTTATACACACAGAAACCAAAAGGAACGACAGATTTCACAAATGTAGCAGAGTAAAAAGTGAGATATTTGACTTTGAAATGTAGTGGAGTGAAAGGAAAAAGTCGCCCAGAATAGAAAAACTTCAGTACAAATACACAAAAAACTACTTAAGTACAGAAATTAATTACATTTACTTCTTTACTGTCCACCACTGATAAAGCCAAGATCTGATACTCTGATAGAGTAGAGCAGAGGTCACTAATAGGTGGACTCCGGTCAGAGTACAGAACCAGACACTGTTCAATGCGGACGTGGACCTGTAACCAATGACCTATGGAGAATTATTCAATTTCGACAGGGTGGACCTATTTTAATATTAACTTTTCTAGTTATTACGGTACCGATTTAGCAGCCGGAGACTCACAGACCAATCACGTGTTGCAAATATCACACGTGATGCTGCTCAACCAATCAGATCTGTGCATTATGATGAGCACTGAGACACGAGGGAGTGATGCACACATGGGGGAGGAATGAGGCGAGAAACAACAGTCAGAGAAGTAAGTGAGTCAGAGTTATTTCACATGTTGTGATCTAAAAAGAGAAAACTGACCATAAATATTGTTGAAATATGACTGAACTGGACTTTATTTGATTTGATATTCAGTTGTTGACTGTATAAGATGTTGATATAACACCTAGGCTATTTCAGTTTACAGTAAATGGTATTGAAACTGTCTGCTTCCACTCAGAGGAAAGAAAAATTGAAAAGAAACCACCACTTCCATGCCCCCTATGGCAGTACGCTTTAGCCTAGGATGCGTAGTAATGCTTCACTGCAGTTCATGTTTTGCTTGTCAAAAGCAAATGCATGCAAATGTTGCACTGGCTTTTGGGCTTATGTGAACCTGTGCCCACGTTAATGTGTATATAATCTTACTATTGTTTTGTCTCTATTTAAGAAATATATGCCTTCATAGTGTTGAGATGCCCAGGACCACGGTGAGTGTGCTACCACTGAAGGGCTGCACAGCCCTCATGCAACCTGCTGTGATATCCTATGGCCCAAAACTGTAGCCAGGTTGGGGCCCACCAAACATTTGTGCTC